>NC_088239.1:73562631-73735131 GCF_036934945.1 Oncorhynchus masou masou | reverse complement strand
GATAGTGATTGAAAGAGATGGTAAAAAGGAATTAGCACAGGCATAGAGAGCGAGAGATAGAGAGAGCGAGAGATAGAGATAGATAGAGATAGCGATAGAGAGAGAGCGAGATATATATAGAGAGAGAGATGGAGATAGATAGCGAGAGATAGAGCGAGAGATATATAGAGAGCGAGAGAGAGCGAGAGGGATATTTTCCACAAAGCTTTTTTTCTTTCTGCGCTTGAACATCCCGGATAAAGCTGAGCTTGTAAAGTGGGAAAGTACGAGCACCAGACCTTCCTCAAAGTCAATATTTTCATACTTTTGATACTCTTTCAAGCTGGAATTCACGCTTTCGCTTTTTTTTCTCCAACTCCCATTTCCAGATCTAGGACACGGTCATCCGTGGTGTAATAAAAAAGTAACAGGCAAGAGAAAAAAGTAACAAGTAGACCGCATCAGATAACCAGAGTGGAGTACAGTAGCCAGCACCACGGCGGGAGCCCGGTAGTAAATGGAGCCGTGCCGGGTTTATGGCAGAGGGGCGTTCGTATAATAATGGGACACGGATTGGCTCTCCCAGATGAACCTTTGAAGTAAGTAGGTTAAATAAGTGTTTTATCTAATAAATCTGACCCGCTTCAGAATGCTTGACTGTTAAAATAAATTCTGAGGAGATTACGAGACCTATTCGAAGTGAGACTAAAACGCAACGCTCACTTCGAGACTATTAGACTAAATTGTCACTCACTACTCTAAATGTTGTTAGGCCTACTCTATAATAAATTCAAAAGTTGTCACTTTATATAAATGTTATTTATGACCAATTGAAATGCAGCCTGATCGGTTGCTACTTTCGATTCGGGCTGCTGAAGCGAGCAGAAGCAGCAGTCTGTCAGACACACCCTATAAGGTATTTCGAGCCAGAGAACCGCTTTGGCACTTCAAAACTATAAACTGAAAAAAGCTTCACCTAATTTTCGTGGAATACATATTCGTGGGATTCTGGCCACATCGTAGCCGGACAGTGAAGAGGGTCAGTGTCATTCCTATTAAAACGTATTTTGTGACCTCTGGTCTTCGAGCATTTTGATGCCAATTCAAACTCTCACGCATAGGCGGCACTGGCACGTGTATTTCCGCAGGGGCGCAACCAGGACAGCAGAGGTGTGCGTAATAATTTACTAAGCGCCATGTCAGCTATAAGCATGTTAAATTAATGCATGGTGACGCAGTTGATGTGGTGGGGTGACATTCACTTGCTAGTTCACCCCCCCTCCCATGCATATAACGCATACGAACTTATTTTTCAAAGAAAGGGGACGAGCTCTCCACTCTATAATGAACAATCCAATACGTCTCACCCCAAAGCACACTCACACACCCGCAACTTTTGAAACTTGGCATCAAACCTTGTATGACTTAAAAGCTGGTGTGTAACACTCAAAATATTCTCTCTTAAATATGTTACATGCACGACGATGTACAGCATTACATACAAACATCTGTTTGATACTGAGCTACAAATCTCATCCTTGTCAATCTATATGGTTTTGATCTATTTCTTGGAAATTCAGATGGTAAAAATAAGGAACGAAATGTCCCATCTCGGAAAATAAGAAAAATGGGATGATCAAGATAGACTAGACCTATTCACTGATATGTATACTGGTCTCTCTCTACCTCTCCCTCCCTCTCTCTTTCAATAATATCTGTAGTATATAATATTCTCTCTCTTTCACTCTATCATTTCTATAATATCTAATATTTTCATAATTCCCCTCATTTTCCCAGGACTATCACTGAGGCAAGGCGCCGGACTGGGGCATCACGACCTGATGGATGTATCTAAGTACGCTGTCACCTTTCCCTCATCTTCCCTCGTAGTGGACAGCTCTTGTCTCTCCCAGCGGAAAAGGACCTCTGAAGTATGGATTTGTTCTGCTGATATCCCAACGACCCCTACCGCCACCACCACAGCACTGGCACCACTATGGTTGAAGTAGATGCGAAGTTTCACAGTGACTTTCGCCTCCCCCTGGTCCATTTTTTGTCCGTCTTTTCCAAACCAGGCGTCAAAACAATAAAGTGTCATTTCCTAAAGAAGCTGTGATTATTTGTGTGTCCACTTCTATTGAACGGCTCAACAGTTATTTATCTTAGTGCATTTGTATTTGTTTTCCCTCATCACTGAACCGTCCCCTATCGCTCAGTTGAGCACGTAGACTCATCATGGTGATGCCAAAGTTACTTTCTGTCTGTATATGATCCCTAGTCGCGTTCCATGCTTTTCGCCCAGGCTCTGACTACCGTGGCCCCTCCTGCCCTTCACCGCCAGACCCCACTCATCGTCGGATCCCGCTCGTGGCTTTCCCAGGACCTGCCATGCTCTGTCAGGCCGTGTTGCTCCTCCTGCACTGCTTCACCTCTTTGACACTGGGCCAGTACGACCTGTGCAAGTCCCTGGTGAGCACGGACGATGGCGCGGTGTGGGAGCAGTATGCATGCCAGCCCAAGGCCCAGTCCATGAAGGACTACATGCGGGTCAAGGTGGACCCACCAGGCATCACCTGTGGGAACCCACCTGAGAGATTCTGCACTCTGGTAAGTTGAATAAGTGGCGTGGTTGGTTTATTGGATTGAACTGAAATTGATGTCTGAAGTTGCTGCTGTGAGCAGGGGCAATGATTTGTTTAGTTGGGGGGCCTAGGGGTGACCAGGCACAAGTTATGGGTGGACATGGGAAATCAGCAACGTGTATCAGAAATAGCTTTGAAAATTGTCTTAAACTAACACTGGTCAATCAGCCCCAACGGTTGACTAGGCTGCAGCTGCTCACATTTGTGGGAAAAAAGAGACAGCAGCATACGATGCTGTGTCCTGAGACAGACTGATGATTCGAGGGGGAAAATGGCAGAAGCGGATGTTCCGTTTGAATAAGATGGCGTGTCAAGAGGAGATGAGCGAGAAGGATTGCATTCCAGTGGAGAATACAAAAGGAAATAAGAGAAGTAAAGTGGTAGTGGAATCCAGTAAATCCAAGCCTAGTTCTGATTATTTTTTGGTCCGAGTAAGGGCTTTTGGATCGATGTTACCTGGGAGATCCGATTGAAGTCTCTATGAAAATGGTGGATGCGTTGCATGAGGTGGAGTTGATGAGAGTATTGTTGTCGTCGTAGAAATCGGATTGGAATGTGTCATGTGTGGCTTTTCGAAGCAAGGTGCCTATCAAGGGCGTTATCGCTGGGGTGGCACTAGAAGTGAATGCAAAGCATATGTGAAGAATTGAATCAAGTGGTTGGTGCACACTGACTGACCTGCATGATGGGCGGAGTGAGGAAGCCCACTCCATCCATTCTATTGATTTTTCTCACATGCATTCTCACATGCATTTAGGTTTTATGAGGTACCCTGTGAGAGCTTTCATGCCCAAACCCATGCAGTGTGATAAATGCAAAATATTTGGTAATGTGTCGAGTGTATGTAGACAGGAGGGGTATCATATACCAGCTGAGCCAAATGCTGCAATTGTGGTGGTGAACATGCACCCACATTTCTGAAGTGTCCTGTCAGGGTGAAGGAGACAGAGGTGGTGAGAATAAGGGCTGTCCAGCATGTCTCCTATCTGGAGGCAGTGAGAAGACTGGAAGAAAGCAGTGGGGTTGAGGAAGTAATGGTAGTAGGAGTAGAGGAACCAGAGAATGTTCCTTGTCAGAGGGATCATGACATGTTGCATGTTAAGAAGGTGGACTTTGTAGCATTTATTGCATTTGGTTATCAACTGCACAGCGCAAACAGAAAGGAGATCTGAGGAAATAGGCATCATTGTGAGTGCAGCTGAGCGTTTTTTGGGACTCGGGGATTTTACAGCAGAGGCATTACAAGGAATCCTGTCGATGAATGCTCTGTCCTCACAGGCACCTGTTTAGGGATGGGATTTGAACTGTGACTGAAGGAGTGGGATGGTTTTTATTATTATTATTATTATTATTCTGTGTGTTGCCGGGTCCCACCCTCCATTCCCGTAAATTGATTTTTGTTTTGGTGTTTCAATACCCCGTATAGTAAGTAGGTGGCAGAAATACAGTCTGCCTTAAAGAAGAGGAAGAAGACAGGTTACGGATAAAAAAAAATACTTTGAGTTTAAGATAACCTTTTATTAAACTTATACTTTAAGTTCCTTATTATAAGCATTTGTGTTGGTAAATTATGTAATAGAGCCTAAGTTTGAAGCATTTACTCTGCCTCACTGAGCCTCTGTACCCTGAGACCCTCTTAGCTCTGTACCCTGTACCCAGCCTCTGTACCCTGCCCTAATTTATTCAAATTAATCCATTTGAAAATGAAAATATTCAGGTTAGATACATCATGTTCAGTGCTAACGCCCCTCCAAGGAATTGTTTCTCCCCTCCAAGGAATTTATAGAAAGCTGATTTAGGCCTACTGCATTTCTAAACAAAGCTCTAAAATGCTATTTAGAGAGCGGCAAAAACAATGCTATTTAGAGAGCAGCAAAAACAATGCTATTTAGAGAGCAGCGAAACAACGCTATTTAGAGAGCGACAAAAACAACGCTATTTAGAGAGCGGCAAAAACAACGCTATTTAGAGAGCGACAAAAACAACTCTATTTAGAGAGGGACAAAAACCATGCTATTTAGAGAGGGACAAAAACCATGCTATTTAGAGAGCGGCAAAAACAACGCTATTTAGAGAGCGGCAAAAATAACGCTATTTAGAGAGCGACAAAAACAAGCCAAAATGACTGCATCCATGATCACATTGGTACTGTAGCTTCATTCACCTCAGTCGATAAGGGACATGCATACAATTCTAGGACAAACACATGCCATACAGCAACGAGCTGCTACACACTAGTTCAGCACTGGGATTACAAACCCTAGTTCAGTTTCCTGTCAAATCAAACAGTAGTTACCTCACCATCTTACCTCTTACCTCTACGCTGCTTTCATCAACCAAGGGTGGCCAATCTACAATTCAGTGAACATCTGAGCAAGGCGTAACTTATCGCATTGTGTGTCATTTGCAATCAACACTAGCCTATCTCAGCATGACATTGGGAAAGCCTAGTTTGTTGGAGACGTTAAATAACACAGTAGAAGGTGATAGCAGAATTTTCACTCAATAAAGGAAAGAGCTGGAGAAAAAAACATACCATTTTATTTGGCTTAGGCAGGTCGGAACCTCCTGACGCGGCGTGAATTCAAGCGGGCTCGGGTGGGCTTTGGCCAAGTTTGGCGGGCACCAAAAGTCATGACACCAGTGAAATGACTTGGCAATGAGCTGGAGCTCACTGAGAATGTTCCGGGGGTGTTGTTTGCATTGTGTTGGCAGACTGTCATCCGGCTTGATTGGGGTTTTTTCGAAGGACTTCAAATTCTGCCTGGTAAAGGGCATAAAGTATTGAGAGGGGAGATGGGGGAGTACCTCTTGTTTCAAGAACACTAACTGGGTGAGGGTGGAGAACTGCAGGAGAATAGTGGGCATTACTATGCAATTCTCAACGTGTATTTCCCAGCTAGGTTGTTGAGTGGAATGAAACTCTAAAAATAGGACGATTTGAACGTTTGAGACTTAGGCCATCTTTAGGCCATCAGCATACCGCTTCCATTTAATTGTCACAACTTGACACGATCTGAGATGTGTTTACTTAATGTGTTAGGTTCAGTACCACCTGGCTGGACAGTCTCTGTTAGCTGCCGTCCATGAGTCAGTGAGGTAATCAATGACCGATGACTTCCAACCAAAGGCAGAGATACATGAATTTAATAGGGGACAATTGATTCACTCATTATTCACTGATGTCTCAGAAACACACACACACACACACACACACACACACACACACACACACACACACACACACACACACACACACACACATTAGAGGCCCTCCCACTATTGAGACTAACAACAGGACTCCGGGATCATTTAACAATGTAAAGCAGAGCAGATAGGTAGAGAGAAAATTAGAGATGGAGGTAGAGGAGAGGGATGAAGAGAGGGAGAAAAGAGAGAAATAGAGTGAGAGAGACACTTGGGCGTTCTGTATCTTGCCCCTAATGGCAGGGCCCAGCCCGGGCCTGCTGCTGGAAACTTCTACAATTATGTTTCTGAGCAATGAAATATTGATGCTCTCCTTAATGGGCTTCTACCTTACAAGGACCCCAGGATGCTAGCCACCATGGTACGTTCCGTTTCATTCCCCATCTGCAGGCTCCTTCCCTTCTCCCGGAATATTTCATAGGGGAGGAGTTATGGGGGGGGATCTGGGATTTGAACGATCTAGCCTTAGTGGCCATGTACTATTATAATCTCCACCGGCACAGCCAGAAGAGGACTGGCCACCCCTCAGAGCCTTTCTAGAGAGTTTGTTCTAGCCACCGTGCTTCTATATCTGCATTTCCTGCTCTTTGAGGTTTCTGTATAAAAGCCCATTTACGCTTGAGGGTGTGATGCAATTGCGGCGCCTCCGGAAGCACGCAGAGGCTCTCACCGTGCACCTCCCGAAAGTTTTAACAATGTGGAGGGCTCCATATACCTCCGCATCGACGTGATTGTTTGACGGTAGGTGGGGGCTGGAGGTCCTGTGTTAACACAAACTCACTTCCTTGACAACTTCCTTCACAACAGCTCTGCTCAACAGCGCTGCACTACTCCGCGAAGTGCAAGAAGTATGAACGCCCTGACTTCTGCAGAGGCATTGTCACCTTAAACGCTGCATGACCAATGCAGACATCAGAATGACCATGCAGCATCTTTGAGCACTTTGTGACATCTGCTAATGTAAAAAGGGCTTTATAAATCAATTTGATTGAGTGAAATTTGATTGAAATCAGATTCTTCTTAGTCAGCAATTTTTAGTATCGACTGGGATCTTTATTTATTTACTTTTTTATTTATATAACCTTTATTTAACAAGGCAAGTCAGTTAAGAACAAATTCTTATGTAAAGGCTACAGTGAAGCCTTTCTTCTGGGTTTACCATTCTGCATACTTCCTTCCTTCCCCGAAGTGTGCACTCGTTCACTCTCTCAAAATCCTTTATTTAGATAAGTAAAAAAAAACATCTTGGTGTTCATTGGAATAAGTAACAAATTGAGAAAATCTGTGTGTCTACAGTATATGTTTGTGCGTGTGTGCGTGTGTTAGGGCAGTTCGGAATGTGTCTATGTATGCATTGGTGGACTGCGCTGTGGGGGTGAAATGGTTTGAGTTCCATAGATGGGTTGGTTGTTTAGACAGGGTTGGTGTCTTGTTTTTAGGTATTTTGACGGATGTCACGTCTATGCTAACATGGCTAAAATTCGCTAGTTAGCTAACCAACAACTGTAACAATGTATTTGAGAGACAACAAGTGCTCATTGTGCAACTTTATATAAGTTTTCAATAAACATTGGAGACAAAATATAGTTTACATGTTGTCAAGGACATGATAAAACTTGCTTAAATGAGCCACTTATGGTTCACCACGTCAGCTTCTTGTCAGTGTTGCTAGCTATTTGGTCCTACCAGTTCTCACAGTCTCGAGTCAGAATTAGACTAATTAGATGTTTCTAAAACATCAAATTTAGAAGTTGTTCTAATAGTCAAATTTCAAAGTGTTTAAGCATTAACTTAAGTTCAGGAATTAACTCAGGAATGTTAAGGTTAGGCATTCAGTCCAAATGGTTAATGTAAAGGTTAAGGTGTGGGATAGGCTTAAAATTAAAATAAATTCTATTGCTGGATTCAAACTGGCAACCTTTGGAATACTCAAATACTGACTTGTATCATGGGTTACCTGGCTGATCTGGCCATCCATGTGTGTGTGTGTGTGTGTGTGTGTGTGTGTGTGTGTGTGTGTGTGTGTGTGTGTGTGTGTGTGTGTGTGTGTGTGTGTGTGTGTGTGTGTGTGTGTGTGTGTGTGTGTGTGTGTGTGTGTGTGTGTGTGTGTGTGGTTTGTCCTCTGACAAATCAATTGTATGTTTCTGTGTTCCTCAAGGTTTCATTTTAGGACAAATGTTGTTTTCACTACATATTTTACCTCTTGGTGATGTCATTCGGAAAAACAATGCTAACTTTCATTGCTATATGGATGACACAAAGCTGTACATCTCGATGAAACACAGTGAAGCCCCAAAATTGCCTACCTTGGAGGCCTGTGTTTCAGACAAACATTTACTTTAATTTTAAACTTGGACAAAACAGAGATGCTAGTTATAGGTCCCAAGAAACAAAGACATATTCTGTTGGATCTAACAATTCATCTTGATGCTTGTATAGACGTCTCAAAAAACACTCAGCGTTACTCCGGACCCTGATCTCTCTTTTGCCGAACATATCAAGAATATTTCAAGGACAGCTTTTTTCAATCTTTGTAACATTGCAGAAATCAGAAACTTTTTGTCCAAAATTGATGCAGAAAAGCTCATCAATGCGTATGTCACTTTTAGATTAGACTACTGTAATGCTCTACTCTCCGGCTACCCGGATAAAGGACTAAATAAACTTCAGTTAGTGCTAAACACGGCTGGTAGAATCTTGATTAGAACCAAAAAAAATAGACTTTCAGTCATTTAAAAGCGCTATATTTAAGCAATAAGGCCTGGGGGGGGTGTGGTATATGGCCAATATACCACGGCTATGGACTGTTCTTATGCACAATGCAACGCGGAGTGCCTGGATACAGCCTTTGCAGCGCGGAGTGCCTGGATACAGCCTTTGCGGCGCGGAGTGCCTGGATACAGCCTTTGCAGCGCGGAGTGCCTGGATAGAGCCTTTAGCCGTGGTCTATTGGTCATATACCACAAACCCAGAGGTGCCTTGATGCTATTATTAACTGGTTACCAACGTAATGAGAGCAGGAAAAATACATGTTTTGTTATACCCATGGTATATGGTCTGATATACCACGGCTGTCAGCCAATCAGCATTCAGGGCTCGAACTACCCAGTTTATAATAGTCCCATGTATTATTAGTAAGGGTTGATTGAAGCTCAATGTTAAATTCAAATCTCCCTACTATTATATCTAAGCCAATATGACACCAACGTTGATGAAAATTAATCAACTTGATTGTAGGTACACAACACATTCTCCGCCTCTCGTCATGATCCATCTGTCCGTTTTTGAGAACCACTATAACATATTTTAAACAGGGTTGTAAGCACTAAGGTTGTCAGACAATTTTTTGCCCAAACCTTGATCAAATTCTAGACACTGCAGCGTCCATAAGGGGACAATTAGACTTGGATCCATTTAAACTGAATACTATTGTACAATAGGTGCAACAGTTCTAATAAAATGTTTAATTTATCGCTCCCATGTGCACATTTCGGTCAATTAAAAATCAACAATGTGCTGCCTTTTGTAGCATTTATGACAATGCATATGTCTTTTCAGCCGAATCTCAGAGTTCTAAAACCAGGACCAACAACTTGGTTGCTGTGCAACAGAAGCAGCTTGCAGGCTAGCAGCTGTAGCTAGCTAGCTAACACCAGTAGATGAGAAGAAAGCTACAAGCAAAAGAAGCTAGCTAGCTAGGTATATTTAGCTATGGATGATTTTTCATATGGTTGAAGTCATCTGTGTAAACTAAATCAGAGCACCAACAAATAAGCTAGCGAACGTCCTTGTCTGCTATTATATCCAGATAGCTACAAGCCAACAAGACTGTTCCATAGCTGTATAGATTGTGCACCATCCACAACTCAGTGTTGACAATATAAGCTAGCTAGCTACATTCTTCCATACAGCATAGCAAGCTAGCTAGTGAAGTAGTGTTCATATTCAACACCAAACTTTGGGAAACTGCCACGTTGCTAACTTATAATACATCTATCTATTCCGACATGTTATAGTCAAATCGGCTAGATAGCTACGTGTGCAGCCAGATGTCATTTTCAGCACAAACCCTGCTAGCTACCCTACATTTCCTCAACCAAGACCAGCCTCTCACAACACTAACTGTAGCTGATAAAACACATTGTCTTGCTAAAAAACCTGGCCAATGCACTTGCAAGTAGCGTACCGGCTGTGCATTACAGTGAGTATACACATTAGCTAGCTAGCTAATTAGCTAGATCAACAGACGAGACAGAAGTCATGTTCGAACAAACAGAAAAAATTCCAGCCCTTACATTATGACGCATTAATTCAGTACACCCTCCGCTGTCAATGCAATTTTCTTCATGCCATTTTAATCCAAATTTGCACAGACTGACCAAGTGTCAAGTTACTTTTCAGTGTATTCCCAAAGATCTGAATTTAGTAAGCAAAATTGTTTGAAATACAAATTTTCCAGACATTGAAGTTAGGTTCATTTTAGGTTCTGAATGAAAGGTGAAAATAAGTATTTTCAGGAAGTTTAAAATATGTATTTTCCATATGTAGAAAATAGATTTTTGCTGTAGCTCTGAACTAACTATTCAAGAGCTTGAGGATTAGTTGACAAATTGAATCATGTGTGCTAGCTCTGGAATAGATCAATTACATGGACCAGCCTGGGGTCCCCATGGAGAGGTTTGAGAACCACTACTCTACTGTACGGTGCTGTCCAAACTTGTGAAACATAGATGTCTATGCTTGGTTCATATTTGGTCCAGTACGGACTGGACCAAATCTGAACCAAACATTGTTTGCCGGACCAGAACAGAAATCAACGTCCGTGGATGAGTTTCCTTAAAAACATTCCCCTTCGATACAGCTACAACTTTTTCTAACAGGTTAGGAGAACATACCAGCAGGTTAGGAACATTAAAGCAGCAGGTTAGAAAAACTAACCTGCTAAAAAAAACAGGTGAAAGTAAGGCTGTACGCCTTACCGTTAAAACATGAGCCTATCACAATAATTCAAATGAAATGTCAAAACTGTAGGCTATTACACCACTTTTTATCATTACTGCATGTCAGAGGCATGAAAAAATAGCAAATGGACTTGAAAACGGGTGGTATAGCCTACGCTAGAAAATGTGATAGGGTTTAACAAAAAGATAGACTTTTGCCAAGGCAGAGATGAGTGGCCAACACCGAGACGTGCGCCGACAGCAGTGGACACACAAATTCTGGCCTAATGCCAATCGCCAAATGTCATGACACTTTGTGGTGTTTTGAGTAACAGTCTCTTTCCATTCACCACTGTTTGGAGGCTGGTAATATGTTGTGAGTGAATGAACGTGTGCAGGTAGCCTAGTAATGGAGCCCTTTGACGTGATTGTCTGACAATCAGATGAAACATCATGACTGGTTGTGTTTATGCCACAATAAAAGGTAATGCATTTAAAACAAATAAATGACTAGGCCCACAGAGATCCCATTGAATGAATGAATGAAGTGATATGATTACCACGTAAGAAATGTTGTTGCACGCGGAAGTGCGTGCACATATAGGAGGTCCCGTACCGGCAATAAATGAATTGTTCTTCCCCCCTGATGAAGTCACTTGTTTTTAGGGAGTCCCGTCTTGGACGTTGAAGTCAAGGCACCAAACAAAGAAAAAGACTCCCAAAAGATGTCGACGTAGGTCCCCTTAGTGGGAAGTAGCCATCAACAAGTAAAAAACTGGAGGGGAGTCTGTGGGGACTCGCCCGGAATTTTTGTTTTCTTTCCTAATGCTCACTCATATTCAGTACTTTAAGATTCACTTACAGGAACTGGTATCTTCTTAATGTAAAGCAGCTGTTGATATTCACCCCCCACCCCTCTTTAAAATCAAATCAAATCACATTTTATTTGTCACATACACATGGTTAGCAGATGTTAATGCGAGTGTAGCGAAATGCTTGTGCTTCTAGTTCCGACAATGCAGTAATAACCAACAAGTAATCTAACTAACAATTCCTAAACTACTGTCTTATACACAGTGTAAGGGGATAAAGAATATGTACATAAGGATATATGAATGAGTGATGGTACAGAGCAGCATAGGCAAGATACAGTAGATGGTATCGAGTACAGTATATACATATGAGATGAGTATGTAAACAAAGTGGCATAGTTAAAGTGGCTAGTGATACATGTATTACATAAGGATGCAGTCGATGATATAGAGTACAGTATATACGTATGCATATGAGAATCATAATGTAGGGTAAGTAACATTATATAAGGTAGCATTGTTTAAAGTGGCTAGTGATATATTTACATCATTTCCCATCAATTCCCATTATTAAAGTGGCTGGAGTTGAGTCAGTGTCAGTGTGTTGGCAGCAGCCACTCAATGTTAGTGGTGGCTGTTTAACAGTCTGATGTCCTTGAGATAGAAGCTGTTTTTCAGTCTCTCGGTCCCAGCTTTGATTCACCTGTAATGACCTCGCCTTCTGGATGATAGCAGGGTGAACAGGCAGTGGCTCGGGTGGTTGATGTCCTTGATGATCTTTATGGCCTTCCTGTAACATCGGGTGGTGTAGGTGTCCTGGAGTGCAGGTAGTTTGCCCCCGGTGATGCGTTGAGCAGACCTGACTACCCTCTGGAGAGCCTTACGGTTGAGGGCGGAGCAGTTGCCGTACCAGGCGGTGATACAGCCCGCCAGGATGCTCTCGATTGTGCATCTGTAGAAGTTTGTGAGTGCTTTTGGTGACAAGCCGAATTTCTTCAGCCTCCTGAGGTTGAAGAGGCGCTGCTGCGCCTTCTTCACGATGCTGTCTGTGTGAGTGGACCAATTCAGTTTGTCTGTGATGTGTATGCCGAGGAACTTAAAACTTGCTACTCTCTCCACTACTGTTCCATCGATGTGGATAAGGGGGTGTTTCCTCTGCTGTTTCCTGAAGTCCACAATCATCTCCTTAGTTTTGTTGACGTTGAGTGTGAGGTTATTTTCCTGACACCACACTCCGAGGGCCCTCACCTCCTCCCTATAGGCCGTGTCGTCGTTGTTGGTAATCAAGCCTACCACTGTTGTGTCGTCCGCAAACTTGATGATTGAGTTGGAGGCGTGCGTGGCCACGCAGTCGTGGGTGAACAGGGAGTACAGGAGAGGGCTCAGAACGCACCCTTGTGGGGCCCTAGTGTTGAGGATCAGCGGGGAGGAGATGATGTTACCTACCCTCACCACCTGGGGGCAGCCCGTCAGGAAGTCCAGTACCCAGTTGCACAGGGCGGGGTCGAGACCCAGGGTTCCTGTATGTTTCTTTCATCGCACCATGCCTCGTTAGCCATAAGGCATACACCCCCACCCCTCTTCTTACCAGAAAGGTGTTTGTTTCTGTCGGCGCGATGCGTGGAGAAACCCGTTGGCTGCACCGCTTCGGATAGCGTCTCTCCAGTGAGCCATGTTTCCGTGAAGCACAGAACGTTACAGTCTCTGATGTCCATCTGGAATGCTACCCTTGCTCGGATTTCATCAACCTTGTTGTCAAGAGACTGGACATTGGCAAGAAGAATGCTAGGAAGTGGGGCACGATGTGCCCGTCTCCGTAGTCTGACCAGAAGACCGCCTCGTTTCCCTCTTTTAGGGAGAATCCACATGTTTTGCATAAATGCAAATAGCCATATCTATGAAGTAATAGCCGTGGCCCGTTTTCCCGATAGTGATGGAACTTAAGCTTATGAGTGTTTTAACAATGTATCGTTTCTATAACGGCCAAAGAACTCAAATGCGTTTCTCAAAACACCACGTAGGGAGAACTTTCAATAAGTGCGTTGTTAGAGCATGTGTCGATGCTGATAGGATCGAAAGAAAGGAAGCGCTGCTCTCGGATCAGCGTTCTCCATTCATATCTTACGTTAACATTAGATACTGACCATGGGTCAGCTCCTAGAAAGAAGATATCACCCATGGCTTCAAATATTGAGGAGGCTTATTCTAATGCTTAGGCTATGCACTAAATCAAATATTTGGCACATCATTGACCACATGTCGTTAGGCTTACACATCATGAAATTGAGGCAAAAATTACAGACGGTAGCCTACAATTAGCTAAATAGAACTCAGTTGATTGAACATGACGTTTATTTAAATATGATTGAAATACACAGTGTACAAAACATTAGGAACACCTTCCTAATATTGAGTTGCACCCATTTTTTCACTCAGAATAGCCTCAATACCTCTGAGCATGGACTCTAAAAGGTGTCGAAAGTGTTACATGGGGATAATGGTCCATGTTGACTCCAATGCTTCCCACAGTTGTGTCAAGTTGGCTGGTAGTGGATCTCTACTCTGAATATTTCGTTCAATCTCATCCCACAGACGCTCAATTTGATTCAGATCTGGTGACTGGGCAGGCTACTTCAGTAAGCTGAATTCACTGTCATGTTTGTGCAACCATTCCAGGACAATCCTAGCCTTGTGGCATGGGGCATTATCCTGCTGCAAAAATATATTTGCAGATGGATACACTGCTGCCATGAAGGGATGCACCTGATTGACAATGATGTTCAGATATCCTATGGCATTCAAACGTTGCTCCACTTTTATCAAGGGGCCCAATGTGTGTCATGAAAACACACCACCAGCTTGTAATATTGACACACGGCATGATGGATGCATATACTCGTGGTTTTCTCCATACCTAGTCCTTCCATCAGCGAAAAACAGCATGAACCGGGATTCATCAAACCAGGCAGTTTTTTTACAATTCTCCAGTGTCCAGTGTTTTCATTCTGTAGCCCACTGCACTCGCAGTTTTATTTTTGAGCTGAAAGAAGTGGAACCCTGTAATGTCGACAGCTGCCATACACCATTCATGTCAAGGTACAACAAGTTGTGCATTCTTTTATGGGTCTTTGGGTACCAATGTTGTACTGGACTGTCAGTGGACTAACTCCAGAATTCTGCACAATTCATGCCTCCTTTGTCCTCTTTCATCAACGACCTGTTTTTGTACCACTGGTCTGCTGTTAGCTGGATGTCCTTTGGATGTTTGGCCACTTGTGATACACAAGGGAAACTGTTGAGCGTGAAAAACACAACAGCATTGCAATTCTTGACACACTCAAACTGGTGCTCCTGGCACCTACTACCACACTCCGTTCAAAGGCACTTAAATCTTTTGTCTGACCCATTTACCCTCTGAATGGCACACATACACAATCCATGTCTAATTTGTCTCAAAGCTTAAATCCAACTTCAACCTGTTTACACAAATTGAAGTGGATTTAACAGGTGACATCAACAAGGGATCATATTTTTCACCTGAATTCACCTGGTCAGCCTATGTCATGGAAAGAGCAGGTTTTCCTAATGTTTTGTACACTCAGGCCTATGTAGCCTACCGTATTTATCTTTTAATGCCGTCACCTAGGTTCTCATTTGAAGCATCTTTTTACCCTTTGCTTGTTTATAACAATTGCAAAGAAATTGGCGTCTTTGTATTGTAGTCAACTTTGTTCTGAAGTTAACAGTGGTCACAGAGTGTCAGCGATTTGGGTGCAGAGTGAAAGCGGAGTCAGGCGCAGGACACAGGTATGGAGCAATCCAACTGAGTTTACTCAAAAAATAAAGCAAAATTCCAAAAATGGAACATACAACAAAACTCTAACACGAACACTAACAACATAAACAATCACGGACAGAACAGAAATGTATGTCAGATGGTTAAATAGGGAATGTAATGAGGGAATGTAAAACAGGTGTAGGTAATCAGACAAAACAGAAAAACAGATCGGTAGTGACTAGTAAGCCGGTGACGTCGACCTCCGAACACCACCCGAACAAGGAGAAGGGCCGACTTCGGTGGAAGTCGTGACAGTACCCCCCCCCCTGACCGCGTGCCGACACCGGCGACGACCAGGAGGGCGGGACGCAGGGCGATCGTGATGGAGACGGTGAAACTCCTGTAGTAATGAGGGATCAAGGATGTCCTCCACCGGTACCCAGCATCTCTCCTCTGGGGCCGTACTCCTCCCACTCCACCAGGTACGCCTTGAGTCCATGATGGCTCATACGGTATACGTCGGGACCCCCTCGATTTCCAGAGGGGGTGGAGGAAGTTGTAACCTATAACAAATCTCGTTCAGTCTCCTTAGGACTTTAAATGGCCCCACAAACCGCGGACCCAGCTTCCGGCAGGGCAGGTGAAGGGGCAGGTTTCAGGTCGAGAGTCAGACCCGATCCCCGGTGCATACACCGGGGCCTCACTGCGGTAGCGGTCAGCACTCACCGTTTGCCTCCTGACGGCCCGTTGTAGCCGCACACGGGCAGTGTTCCATGTCTCCTCTTGAGTGCAGAAACCATTCATCCACCGCAGGAGCCTCGATCTGGCTTTGAAGCCATGGTGCCAGGACCGGCAGACAACCCAGCACACATTGAAATGGTGATAGGTTGGTAGAGGAGTGGCAGAGGGAGTTTTGGGCCATCTCCGCCCAGGGGATGTAAACCGCCCACTCCCTCGGCCGGCCCTGGCAATAGGACCGCAGAAACCTATTCACATCCTGGTTGACTCTTTCCACCTGCCCGTTACTCTCGGGTGAAAACCTGAGGTAAGGTATGACCGAGACCCCCAGGCGTTCCATAAACGCTCTCCATACTCTAGACTTGAATTGGGGACCCCAATCAGAAACTATATCCTCAGGCACACCGTAGTGCCGGAATACATGGGTGAAAAGGGCCTCCGCAGTTTGTAGGGCCGTAGGGAGACCGGGCAAAGGAAGAAGGCTGCAGGACTTAGAAAACCGATCCACAACGACCAGAATACATGGACGGGGGAAGATCCGTCACAAAATCCACCGATAGGCCGTTGTGGAACGGGAAGGGGTTGTAATTTCCCTCTGGGCATGTGTCTAGGTGCCTTGCACTGTGCGCATACTGAACAGGAGGAAACATACACCCTCACGTCCTTAGCTAAAGTGGGCCACCAGTACTTCCCAGCAAGGCAGCGCACCGTCCAACCGATGCCATGATGATCAGAGGAGGGTGACGTATGGGCCCAACAGATCAAACGATCGCGGACATCAGACGGAACGTACAGACGCCCAGCTGGACACTCAGGGGGAGTAGGCTCTGCACGTGACGCCCGCTCTATGTCCACGTCCACCTCCCATACCACCGATGCCACCAGGCGAGAAGCTGGAATTATGGGAGTGGGATCCGTGGACCGCTCCTCTGTATCATACAGCCGGGACAGTGCGTCTGCCTTCACGTTCTGGGAACCTGGTTTGTAGGAAAGGGTGAAAACAAAACGGGTGAAAAACATAGCCCACCTTGCCTGCTCGAATGTACTCCAGATTGCGGTGGTCAGTCCAAATGAGAAAAGGGTGTCTAGCCCCCTCAAGCCAATGTCTCCACGCTTTCAGAGCCATGACAACAGCTAACAACTCCCGGTCCCCCACATCATAGTTTCACTCCGCCGGGCTGAGCTTCTTCGAAAATAATGCACAGGGGCGGAGCTTTAGTGGCGTACCCGAGTGCTGAGACAGCACAGCCCCTATCCCTGCCTCGGACGCGTCCACCTCAACTATGAACGCTAAGGAGGGATCAGGATGAGCCAACACAGGAGCCGAGGTAAACAGAGCCTTCAGGTGACCAATAGCCCTGTCTGCCACTGCAGTCGCACCTGTCCCCCCTTCAGCAGTGAGGTAATGGGAGCCGCTACCTGACCAAAACCCCGGATAAATCTCAGGTAGTAGTTGGCAAACCCTAAAAACTGCTGCACCTCCTTTACCGTGGTGGGAGTCGCCAATTACGCACGGCTGAAATGCGGTCACTCATCATCTCCACCCCTGACGCTGAAAAGCGATACCCTAGGAAGGAGATGGACTGTTGGAAGAACAGACATTTCTCAGCCTTGACATACAGGTCATGTTCCAACAGTCTACCAAGCACCCTGCGTACCAGGGACACATGCTCGGCGCGTGTAGTGGAGTATATTAGAATGTCATCTATATACACCACTACACCCTGCCCGTGCAGGTCCCTGAAAATCTCCTCTACAAAGGCTTGGAAGACTGATGAAGCATTCATTAACCCTTACGGCATGACGAGGTACTCATAATGCCCAGAAGTGGTGCTAAATGCTGTCTTCCACTCATCTCCCACCCGGATACGCACCAGGTTGTAAGCGCTCCTGAGGTCCAATTTTGTGAAGAAGCGAGCCCCGTGTAATGACTCTGTCATACTGGCTATGAGCGGTAGCGGGTAACTGTATTTTACTGTGATCTTATTCAAACCTCGATAATCAATACACGGGCCCAAACCTCCATCCTTTTTCTTCACAAAAAAAGAAACTTGAGGAGACAGGTGAGATGGAAGGTTGAATGTATCCCTGTCCCAGAGATTCGTTGACATATGTCTCCATAGCCACCGTCTCCTCCTGTGACAGAGGATACACATGACTCCTGGGAAATGCAGCATCTACCAAGAGATCTATCGCACAATCCCCTTGTCGATGGGGTGGTAATTGAGTCGCCTTCTTTTTACAGAAGGCGAGTGCCAAATCGGCATATTCGGGGGGATGTGCATGGTGGAAACCTGGTTTGGACTTTCCACCGTAGTGGCACCTAAGGAAACACCAACACACCTCCTATAGGTAACCACATGTGTGCAACAGGGGGCTCTCGGTGAGTTGTGTTCCTACTCACCTGGGATAACCCACCAGTGCTCCGCCTGCTACCTCGACCTCCTGGAGAACCACCCCAGCAACAACCAGCAGTGTGCCCTCTGCGGCCACAACTGGTACAGGGAATGGTCCCCCTCATAGCAGCCCCTCCTAACTCCATAGGTGTGGGATCCAATGTGCTGGGTAATGGAACGGGCGGACCCTGATCCAGATGTCCACGGGAGGCCAACAGGTTATCCAGCCGGATAGACAAGTCCACCAGCTGGTCCAGGTTGAGAGTAGTGTCCCTGCAGGCTAGCTCCCTACGAACGTCCTCTCGTAAACTACACCTGTAGTGGTCGATCAGGGCCTGCTCATTCCATCCCGCATCAGCTGCCAGAGTTCTGAAGTCCAGTGCGAACTATTGAGCACTCCTCATCTCCTGTCTCAGATGAAACAGTCTCTCTCCCACCGCTCTCCCTTCAGGTGGATGATCAAAAACTTCCCGCTTCCGGGCAGGAGAAGTCCTCGTAGTCATCCAGAGTCGGGCTTTCCCTTCCCCAGATGGAAGCGGAGGGAGAAGTCCTCGTAGTCATCCAGAGTCGGGCCTTCCCTTCCCCAGATGGAAGCGGTGGGAGAAGTCCTCGTAGTCATCCAGAGTCGGGCCTTCCCTTCACCAGATGGAAGCGGAGGGAGAAGTCCTCGTAGTCATCCAGAGTCGGGCCTTCCCTTCCCCAGATGGAAGCGGAGGGAGAAGTCCTGTAGTCATCCAGAGTCGGACCTTCCCTTCCCCAGATGGCGTTGGCCCACTCCAGGGCTTTTTCAGTCAGGCAGGAGATGAGAGCGCCCACTCTCTCGCGTCCGGAAGGAACTGGCTGAACAGCTGCCAGGTAGAGCTCCAGCTGGAGTAGGAACCCCTGGCACCTGGCAACTGATCCGTCATACGCTCCTGGGAGCGAGAGCCGAATTCCACTGGGACTTGACGGCAGAGGGGTGGACATCAGTGTAGGTTGAGGCGCGGGTGGTGGTGTAGTAGCGTTGACAGGAAAGCCTCCTCTCTCCCATCTGTCCATAGTTTGCAACACGCGATCCATGGCTGTCCCTAGCCGGTTTAACATGGTCGCGTGCTGCTGAACGCGCTCCTCTACAGGGAGTACCTGCTGTACCTGCTGACTCCATTTGAATTGGTCCGGGATTCTGTCAGCGATTTGGGTGCAGAGTGAAAGCGGAGTCAGGCGCAGGACACAGCTATGGAGTAATACAACCGAGTTTACTCAAAGAATAAAGCAAAATTCCAAAAATGGAACATACAACAAAACTCTAACACGAACACAACCACTAACGACACAAACATTCACGGATAGAACATAAATGTATGTCAGATGGTTAGATAGGGAATGTAATGAGGGAATGTAAAACAGGTGTGTATGTAATCAGACAAAACAAAACAGAAACATGGATCGGTAGTGACTAGAAAGCCGGTGACGTCGACCACCACCCGAACAAGGAGAAGGGCCGACTTCGGCGGAGGGACAGGTAAACATCTTGATTAAAGGTTTAGCGGAGATATTCTGTTTTTAGTGACTTGGAAGGGCAAAAAAGCATCTAACATCCCAGTTAGCTGTTCTACAAGTGGTCTGAGGCAGTCGGTAAATAACAAGTGTTTTCAAGTGCAACTTTAGTAACAATGGTTTTGGGAAATAGCTCTGTGATTTAATGATGCGCCTTTGAAGGTTCTAACGGGAATTTAGCCTTAAGATGCTTTTGGGAAACCGGGCTCTGGAGTGCAAATTACATGTCATTTTGTTTTGCGTGTAAAAATGTTGTATAATTTTGTATAATCACATTCCGGTGTAAAAGCTATGTTTTAAATGAGAAGTAGACATTGGTATGAAGCCAAAAAAGTAAGGAAATTCACATGAGCACCACAATGTCTACTCCACCCATGCTCTACCAAGGTTTTCCAGTACACAGCCTTGACCTATAACATTAGCTATGTTGGACTCTTTTACCTCAAACAATGTAGGTTGCTTAGGGTTCTAATCTTCTTAAGCATCCTAATTCATACTCTTCAGATTAATAATGGATTTCACAGTGTCCTGCTGTTAAAATAATATATATACACTATATATATATAAAAGTATGTTGACACCCCTTTAAATGAGTGGATTCAGCTATTTCAACCACACCCGTGGCTGACAGGTGTATAAAATCGAGAACACGGCCATGCAATCTCCATAGACACACATTGCCAGTAGAATGGCCTTACTGTAGAGCTCAGTGACATTCAACGTGGAACCATCAAGTCAAGTCATGAAATGTCTACCTTGCAAGAGCTGCCCCGGTCAACTGTAAGTGCTGTTATTGTGAAGTGGAAATGTCTAGGAGCAACAACTGCTCAACCGCAAAGTGGTAGGCCACACAAGCTCACAAAATGGGACCACCGAGTGCTGAAGCGCATAAAAATCATCTGTCCTATTTTGCAACACTCACTACCGAGTTCCAAACTGGAAG
This sequence comes from Oncorhynchus masou masou, assembly GCF_036934945.1. Taxonomy (NCBI): domain Eukaryota; kingdom Metazoa; phylum Chordata; class Actinopteri; order Salmoniformes; family Salmonidae; genus Oncorhynchus; species Oncorhynchus masou. The sequence continues at coordinate 73,714,160 of NC_088239.1, read as the reverse complement.
CAATGTCAGCCCTAGAACTGTTCGTCGAAAGTGTCATGAAATCGGTTTCCATTGCCAAGCAGCTGCATACAAGCCTAAGATAACCATGTGCAATGCCAAGCATTGGCTGGAGTGGTGTAAAGCTCACTGTCATTGGACTCTGGAGCAGTGGAAATGCGTTCTGTAGAGTGATGAATCATGCTTCACCATCTGTCAGTCTGACGGACAAATCTGGATTTGGTGGACACCAGGAGAACGCTACCTGCCTGAATGCATAGTGCCAACTGTTAAGTTTAGTGGAGGAGGAATAATGGTCTGGCGCTGTTTTTCATGGTTTGGGCTAGGCCCCTTAGTTCCAGTGAAGAGAAATCTTAATGCTACAGCATACAATGACATTCTAGATGATTCTTTGCTTCCAAAATGTTAGGTTAGATTACTTGTTAGATATTACTGCATGGTCGGAACTAGAAGCACAAGCATTTCGCTACACTCATATTAACATTTGCTAACCACGTATATGTGACAAATAAAATTAGATTTGATTTGAACTTTGTGGCAAAAGTTTGGAGAAGGCCCTTTCCTGTTTCAGCATGACAATGCCCCTGTGCACAAAGTGACGTCCATACAGAAATGAATTGTCGAAATCGGTGTGGAAGAACTTGACTGGCCTGCACAGAGCCCTGGCTTAAACTCCATTGAACACCTTTGGGATGAATTAGAACGCTGACTGCAAGCCATGCCTAATGTATGTATATGTAAATATGTATATACAGTGGGGCAAAAAAGTATTTAGTCAGCCACCAATTGTGCAAGTTCTCCCACTTAAAAAGATGTGAGAGGCCTGTAATTTTCATCAAAGGTACACTTCAACTATGACAGATAAAATGAGGGAAAAAAATCCAGAAAATCACATTGTAGGAGTTTATGAATTTATTTGCAAATAATGGTGGAAAACACAGTCATTAAGTTTGCCGATGACACAACAGTGGAAGGCCTGATCACCGACAACGATGAGACAACCTAAAGGGAGGAGGTCAGAGACCTGACAGTGTGGTGCCAGGACAACAACCTCTCCCTCATCGTGATCTAGACAAAGGAGATGATTGTGGACTACAGGAAAAGGAGGACCGAGCACACCCCCATTCTCATCGACGGGGCTGCAGTGGAGCAAGTTGAGAGCTTCAAGTTCCGTGGCGTCCACATCACCAACAGACCTCTATACCAGGCGGTGTCAGAGGAAGGCCCTAAAAATGGTAAAATACTCCAGCCACTCTAGTCATAGAGTGTTCTCTCTGCTATCGCACGGCAAGCGTTAACAGAGCGCCAAGTCTAGGTCCAAGAGGCTACCAAACCGCTTCTATCCCCAAGCCATAAGTCTCCTGAACAGCTAATCAAATGGCTACCCAGACTGTTATTTATATCTCTTTATTTTTTTTGTTGTTGGTATTTTCTTAAAACTGCATTGTTGGTTAAGGGCTTGAAAGTAGGCATTTCACTGTAAGGTCGGCGCATGTGACAAATACAATTTGATTTGATTTGAATTAGGCTGTTTGAGAAGGTTTGAATCCTAGACAACCTGCGTACACATTGTTTGAAGTACAATAGACCAACATAGCTACTGTAGTAGATCAAAGCTGTGTGCTGGAAAACCTTGGTAGAGCATGGGTTTTGTAGACATTGTGGTGCTCATGTGAATTTCCATTATTTTTCGGCTTTGGACCAATGGCTTCTTCTCACTTAAAACATTGTTTTTTGTTTTTAATTAGTAGTAGTAGTAGTAGTAGTAGTAGTAGTAGTAGTAGTGGTAGTACAGTAGTTCCTATAAACATGGCCACCATCTTTTTCTATTGAGGATGATGCTCCTGTACTGTATCAAGCTGGATTAGTCACACACACACACACACACACACACACACACGAAAAGCCTGCGTTAGCGTACAGTACGTCTTGCATGTGGCTTGGTTTGAACCAAAACCAACAGAGTGCCTCCATGTATGTGTATGGTCCTATGTAGTGACAGATGAGGGACGGTGTGTGTGTGACAGATGAGGGACGGTGTGTGTGTGACAGATGAGGGACGGTGTGTGTGTGACAGATGAGGGACGGTGTGTGTGTGACAGATGAGAGACGGTGTGTGTGTGACAGATGAGGGACGGTGTGTGTGTGACAGATGAGGGACGGTGTGTGTGTGACAGATGAGGGACGGTGTGTGTGTGACAGATGAGGGACGGTGTGTGTGTGACAGATGAGGGACGGTGTGTGTGTGACAGATGAGGGACGGTGTGTGTGTGACAGATGAGGGACGGTGTGTGTGTGACAGATGAGGGACGGTGTGTGTGTGACAGATGAGGGACGGTGTGTGTGTGACAAATGAGGGACGGTGAGTGTGTGACAGATGAGGGAAGGTGTGTGTGTGACAGATGAGGGACGGTGTGTGTGTGACAGATGAGGGACGGTGTGTGTGTGACAGATGAGGGACGGTGTGTGTGTGACAGATGAGGGACGGTGTGTGTGTGTGACAGATGAGGGACGGTGTGTGTGTGACAGATGAGGGACGGTGTGTGTGTGACAGATGAGGGACGGTGTGTGTGTGACAGATGAGGGACGGTGTGTGTGTGACAGATGAGGGACGGTGTGTGTGTGACAGATGAGGGACGGTGTGTGTGTGACAGATGAGGGACGGTGTGTGTGTGACAGATGAGGGACGGTGTGTGTGACAGATGAGGGACGGTGTGTGTGTGACAGATGAGGGACGGTGTGTGTGTGACAGATGAGGGACGGTGTGTGTGTGACAGATGAGGGACGGTGTGTGTGTGACAGATGAGGGACGGTGTGTGTGTGACAGATGAGGGACGGTGTGTGTGTGACAGATGAGGGACGGTGTGTGTGTGACAGATGAGGGACGGTGTGTGTGCATGTGTGAAAGAAGAAGAAAAAACCTTCCTGTCCCACAACAGAGTTTGTTTGTTTTAGAAGGTAGAAATCAGCCAGCTCTAAAAATAGACATGAGAAAGAGAGAGAGGTGGGGAAAGAGAAAGAGAGGTGGGGAGAGAGTGAGTGCGTGAAACGGAGGGAGGGAGAGAGGTGGGGAGAGAGTTAGAGCGAGAGTGAGAAAGAGAGAGAGAGAGCAGCTGGGAGGAGAGGAAGGTGGCAGCTGGTGGTGTTGTGGAGTAGAGAACAGTCAGTAGATCACTTCTTTCCCAGACTGGGCCCAAGGCCATGCCACCTCCCCCTGACCAAGATAACCCTTCCCAGACAGGGCCCAAGGCCATGCCACCTCTCCCTGACCAAGATAACCCTTCCCAGACTGGGCCCAAGGCCATGCCACCTCCCTCTGACCAAGATAACCCTTCCCAGACTGGGCCCAAGGCCATGCCACCTCCCTCTGACCAAGATAACCCTTCCCAGACTGGGCCCAAGGCCATGCCACCCCCCTGACCAAGATAACCCTTCCCAGACTGGGCCCAAGGCCATGCCACCTCCCCTGACCAAGATAACCCTTCCCAGACTGGGCCCAAGGCCATGCCACCTCCCTCTGACCAAGATAACCCTTCCCAGACTGGGCCCAAGGCCATGCCACCTCCCCCTGACCAAGATAACCCTTCCCAGACTGGGCCCAAGGCCATGCCACCTCCCCCTGACCAAGATAACCCTTCCCAGACTGGGCCCAAGGCCATGCCACCTCCCCCTGACCAAGATAACCCTTCCCAGACTGGGCCCAAGGCCATGCCACCTCCCCTGACCAAGATAACCCTTCCCAGACTGGGCCCAAGGCCATGCCACCTCCCTCTGACCAAGATAACCCTTCCCAGACTGGGCCCAAGGCCATGCCACCTCCCCCTGACCAAGATAACCCTTCCCAGACTGGGCCCAAGGCCATGCCACCTCCCCCTGACCAAGATAACCCTTCCCAGACTGGGCCCAAGGCCATGCCACCTCCCCCTGACCAAGATAACCCTTCCCAGACTGGGCCCAAGGCCATGCCACCTCCCCCTGACCAAGATAACCCTTCCCAGACTGGGCCCAAGGCCATGCCACCTCCCTCTGACCAAGATAACCCTTCCCAGACTGGGCCCAAGGCCATGCCACCTCCCCCTGACCAAGATAACCCTTCCCAGACTGGGCCCAAGGCCATGCCACCTCCCTCTGACCAAGATAACCCTTCCCAGACTGGGCCCAAGGCCATGCCACCTCCCTCTGACCAAGATAACCCTTCCCAGACTGGGCCCAAGGCCATGCCACCTCCCCCTGACCAAGATAACCCTTCCCAGACTGGCCCCAAGGCCATGCCACCTCCCCCTGACCAAGATAACCCTTCCCAGACTGCCTCTCCCCTGGCTGCCTCTTTCCTGGCTGCCCTCTTTGTATCATCCCAGGCTAACCCATCTCTGGCTACCTCAGCCCTGGCTACCCTCGTTACCCCTGGCTACTTCTGCCCATGCTGCCTTTATCTGCCCCAGCAGACAGATCCATACAGGGACACCCAAACCCTGCAGGCCTTGGGACTGACGCCAACCCCTAGAGAGAGTTAGGTCTTCAATCCTGATTATCTTGTTCCAGTAGTAACACACCTGATTACCACCTGCAGTGAGCAACTAATCATCAAGACCTTGATTAGATAAATCAGATGGGTTAGTACTGGGCTGTTATAAAGCCTGCACCAAAAACCTTCTATAAGGAGTAAAAATGGCAGATAAAGATGGATCTGACTCTGGGAACATAGAACCACTAGCTTGCATAAACCACACAAACTTGTTAGAAATATAAGATTGGGAGAATTGGTCAGGGCAATAATGGTGTATTGATAGGAACATCATAGGGTTTCAACATAAGCAACACAATAATGATTCAATCATAAACAATACATGAATAGTCCTGAGCCAAAAGTCCAAAGAGCAAAATTCACCATGTAATTGAAACCACTTGGTTGTGAATGCAGCATAAGGTTAAGTTATTAATTACCAATTGTAAAGTTGTGAATATGAGTTGGATACATTCAAGTGCTTTTAGTTGGATGCATTCACGTGCTTTGCTAATGGAAAACAATCTGTCAACCATAAACTAAAAGTACAGCTATCATGATTTTAAACTAATTATAGCGTTCAAAAAACATATTGTTGGTTGTTTTGTTTTATAAATAATGTTTTATAAGTCCTACCAGAACCTCTGGTTGAGTCTTTAAGTCTTTGAATGGAAGCTTAAGTCCAAATAAATATTTGTAAACCAATGAAAAAAACACAAAAAAAAAGAAAAGAGAATCCCAACACAACCCAAATATCAATAGTCAATATTCCAACAGAAAATGTAAAGGTCCAATGGAAGATGATGGCTCTAAAATATTCAATGTATATTTCCACAAAAAAACATGTTGAATGTTGAGTAAAAAGGCCTGAAATTAGTAGCAAACAATGCTCTCCAAACAATGGGCCCGCAGTCTAATTCAAGATGGCACTTGTGGGTTGGACACGTCTCCATCCACACCCATACCTGCAATGTTAAAGGCCTTCTGCTTCATGGACAATTATCATCAGTGTATTAACATAGTCTTGGCATTATAAAAAAAAATGGTTTCATCATTTAATTTCTTCATTTTAATCACTGTTTCGTTGCTGAGCATTTTCAGGAGGCTTACAAAGGCTTGTAAAGTTTGTAATTTCCTATTTAAAAGGTCAAATTTGATTTGAAAGCATCCTAACGAATAATGTATAATCCCCTAAATGTCCAATAATTATAATCCACATAATAATTTCCATAATAATTTTCACATTTACGGTGGTTGCAGGATTATTTTCATGCTGTAGCAAATTGTTCCAAATTAAGATCCTACATCTGTAGTCAGGTCAATATTTCATTTTCGCTTTATGCCTCCATGGCAATGCATGTCACAAGCTTACACAGGGTGTGTGTGTGTGTGTGTGTGTGTGTGTGTGTGTGTGTGTGTGTGTGTGTGTGTGTGTGTGTGTGTGTGTGTGTGTGAGATACTATTGAGGAACACATGGCTTGTTGGTGGCCTAATATCAGTAGAGTCAGTAGAGTCTTGGGCAGTTCAAGGAGGATCTGTTGCAAGGCTCAGACAGCTTGAGGTGAAGAACTCAAACCACCTCTAAGCCTCCTGATGATACCACTTCACCTGTCTGATCCTTGGATTGAGTACAATATTTGGAACATAGTCTATATGGTTAGTTAGTTAGTTAAGATTTCCTCTCTCATGGGATTACAGTAAACAAGAATGGCAGGTTGTCCCCAAAGAGTATAAGAATCCAATCAATTGTTGTTGATTATTCTTTGTCACATACTTCGTAAACAACAGGTGTAGACTAACAGTGGTTCCCCCTGAGTGTTCTTTTAGCAGTAAGTGGACTGAGTACTGTGTCGTGCCTTTGGCATCATTAAACTGAAGACTTATTTTCATCAGAAATTCTCTGTAATTATTATTACGTGATTAAACTAACTTATCATATAACTTAATCATGCAATCTCAACCACACTGCAGACTGCCCTAACCCATCTGGACAAGAGGAATACCTATGTGAGAATGCTGTTCATCGACTACAGCTCGGCATTCAACACCATAGTACCCTCCAAGCTCGACATCAAGCTCGAGACCCTGGGTCTCGACCCCGCCCTGTGCAACTGGGTACTGGACTTCCTGACGGGCCGCCCCCAGGTGGTGAGGGTATGCAACAACATCTCCACCCCGCTGATCCTCAACACTGGGTCCTCACAAGGGTGCGTTCTGAGCCCTCTCCTGTACTCCCTGTTCACCCATGACTGCGTGGCCACACACGCCTCCAACTCAATCATCAAGTTTGCGGACGACACAACAGTGGTAGGCTTGATTACCAACAACGACGAGACGGCCTACAGGGAGGAGGTGAGGGCCCTCGGAGTGTGGTGTCAGGAAAATAACCTCACACTCAACGTCAACAAAACTAAGGAGATGATTGTGGACTTCAGGAAACAGCAGAGGGAACACCCCCCTATCCACATCGATGGAACAGTAGTGGAGAGGGTAGCAAGTTCCTCGGCATACACATCACAGACAAACTGAATTGGTCCACTCACACAGACAGCATCGTGAAGAAGGCGCAGCAGCGCCTCTTCAACCTCAGGAGGCTGAAGAAATTCGGCTTGTCACCAAAAGCACTCACAAACTTCTACAGATGCACAATCGAGAGCATCCTGGCGGGCTGTATCACCGCCTGGTACAGCAACTGCTCCGCCCACAACCGTAAGGCTCTCCAGAGGGTAGTGAGGTCTGCACAATGCATCACCGGGGTCAAACTACCTGCCCTCCAGGACACCTACACCACCCGATGTTACAGGAAGGCTATAAAGATCATCAAGGACATCAACCACCCGAGCCACTGCCTGTTCACCCCGCTATCATCCAGAAGGCGAGGTCAGTACAGGTGCATCAAAGCTGGGACCGAGAGACTGAAAAACAGCTTCTATCTCAAGGCCATCAGACTGTTAAACAGCCACCACTAACATTGAGTGGCTGCTGCCAACACACTGACACTGACTCAACTCCAGCCACTTTAATAATGGGAATTGATGGGAAATGATGTAAATATATCACTAGCCACTTTAAACAATGCTACCTTATATAATGTTACTTACCCTACATTATTCATCTCATATGCATACGTATATACTGTACTCTATATCATCGACTGCATCCTTATGTAATACATGTATCACTAGTCACTTTAACTATGCCACTTTGTTTACATACTCATCTCATATGTATATACTGTACTCGATACCATCTACTGTATCTTGCCTATGCTGCTCTGTACCATCACTCATTCATATATCCTTTTGTACATATTCTTTATCCCCTTACACTGTGTATAAGACAGTAGTTTTGGAATTGTTAGTTAGATTACTTGTTGGTTATTACTGCATTGTTGGAACTAGAAGCGCAAGCATTTCGCTACACTCGCATTAACATCTGCTAACCATGTGTAAATAAAAATTTGATTTGAACTGTAATTAGCTAGGAAATCGGGGCACCAAGGAAAATATTCAGATGACAAAGTTATAATTTTCCTAATATAACTTTCCAATATTTTAATATCTGATCTATTAGTCTTCTAATTAATTAATTATTCTTTACCTCACGTTAGTCTCATTCCAAACGTTGTAAATTGTTGGTTATCTGCACGAACCCAGTCTTCACTATGAGTCATCCATACATCAATTGTCTTAAATCATTTATTTATTGACTAACTAGATAATCACAGAAATGCACAAACAAACAAGTAGATATGGTTACAAGGAAATGATAGGGGAATGTGCCCTAGTGGGCTAAACTGGCATCGCGGCTTGGTGGACAAAAGGGAAGTGGGGGTCGACTGAGATAAAAGACCAAGTTGATAATGATAACAATTGAAATGCTAATCCTTTGCACATGAATGCTCACTCATTTGGGAATAATTGCAATCAATATGTATATTTACGCTCAGTGTGTAGTCGTGATCTCTGTTGGAGAGTTTGTCCACCCTCTCTCTCTCTCTCTGCCGAGGTTAGAATGGATAGTTCAGAGTAACGTTCAGCAATGTTGTTATAGAATAGATGTTTCGGTGGTTTTCGGTCTTCACGTTCAATGGTACCGAATTCCTAGCTGCAGACTAGTAATTAGTGTGAAAGATTTGTTATTTTTCTGTCGGTTCAATAGTCTCAGAGTTTAACCACGTGGTATGGTTAAGAGTTCAGCAATCGTCTGAAACCTTAGCACTCTCGTAATTGAGAGAAGCATGGTCTCTAGATAAATTCCCAAGGTGGGGTTATATTCGGAAGAGCGGAAAGGGGCTGGCCCATGATGCCAGATCGATGTCTGTGCTCATGGGGCGGGCCATTGATTTAGTTAAACTCCAAAGGGAATTGGAGTTTCCTTTATTAAACAGTTTAAAATCACATTACATAATTTCATAAATAGTTTCATCTTTACTCATTCATTTTATACAACAATTAGATGCAAGCCTCACAACTGAGACTCTTGTATAAATAGGGTTATGGTAATGTGGCTGTATTTTCTCTCATGAGTTTCACAAAATTGTATAAAACAGACCAGTTCGTAGCTTCACCGACCGTTTATACATTCTCCAGAACATGAATATTGTTAAGTTCTGTGATGTGGAAGAAGTTCCTTTGTTCTCTCTGTGAAACCTTTTCTCCTATACTGTCTGGCCATGAAGAAGAGAGTCTCCTCCAGGAATGTACGATCTGAGATAACAGCAGCCTGGGTGTAGGCGAGAGAGAGAGGAGGAAGACACGCTATACCCAAAGAGGGCCACGTCATGACAACTGTATATGGAACACAGTCTAGTGTTAAGTATTCCTATAGCCATGGTATACATAGGTTGTGTCCTGAGGGAGTTCACAGTTTGGGGAGAATCAGGACGTAGACATAGTAGTACAGCTGAAGAGCAGGCCAGGATTTCCTGGCTGCCCTCCTGTCCTGTTATAATGTAAGTTCCCATCCCCTGAGAGTTGCTCTTAGGCATCAGCGCAGACCTGTTCAGAGCAGACCTGTTCAGAGCAGACCTGTTCAGAGCAGACCTGTTCAGAGCAGACCTGATCAGAGCAGACCTGTTCAGAGCAGACCTGTTCAGAGCAGATCTGTCCAGTGCAGACCTGTCCAGTGCAGACCTGTCCAGTGCCGACCTGTCCAGAGCCGACCTGTCCAGAGCCGACCTGTCCAGAGCAGTCCTGTCCAGTGCAGACCTGTTCAGAGCAGACCTGTTCAGAGCAGACCTGTTCAGTGCAGACCTGTTCAGAGCAGACCTGTTCAGAGCAGACCTGTTCAGAGCAGACCTGTTCAGAGCAGACCTGTTCAGTGCAGACCTGTTCAGTGCAGACCTGTTCAGTGCAGACCTGTTCAGAGCAGACCTGTTCAGAGCAGACCTGTTCAGTGCAGACCTGTTCAGTGCAGACCTGTTCAGTGCAGACCTGTTCAGAGCAGACCTGTTCAGAGCAGACCTGTCCAGTGCAGACCTGTCCAGTGCAGACCTGTCCAGTGCAGACCTGTTCAGTGCAGACCTGTTCAGTGCAGACCTGTTCAGTGCAGACCTGTTCAGTGCAGACCTGTTCAGTGCAGACCTGTTCAGTGCAGACCTGTTCAGAGCAGACCTGTTCAGTGCAGACCTGTTCAGAGCAGACCTGTTCAGTGCAGACCTGTTCAGTGCAGACCTGTTCAGAGCAGACCTGTTCAGAGCAGACCTGTTCAGTGCAGACCTGTTCAGAGCAGACCTGTTCAGTGCAGACCTGTTCAGTGCAGAACGGTTCAGAGCAGACCTGTTCAGTGCAGACCTGTTCAGTGCAGACCTGTTCAGTGCAGACCTGTTCAGAGCAGACCTGTTCAGTGCAGACCTGTTCAGTGCAGACCTGTTCAGTGCAGACCTGTTCAGTGCAGACCTGTTCAGAGCAGACCTGTTCAGTGCCGACCTGTCCAGAGCCGACCTGTCCAGAGCCGACCTGTCCAGAGCAGTCCTGTCCAGTGCAGACCTGTTCAGAGCAGACCTGTTCAGAGCAGACCTGTTCAGTGCAGACCTGTTCAGAGCAGACCTGTTCAGTGCCGACCTGTCCAGAGCCGACCTGTCCAGAGCCGACCTGTCCAGAGCAGTCCTGTCCAGTGCAGACCTGTTCAGAGCAGACCTGTTCAGAGCAGACCTGTTCAGTGCAGACCTGTTCAGAGCAGACCTGTTCAGAGCAGACCTGTTCAGAGCAGACCTGTTCAGTGCAGACCTGTTCAGTGCAGACCTGTTCAGTGCAGACCTGTTCAGTGCAGACCTGTTCAGTGCAGACCTGTTCAGTGCAGACCTGTTCAGAGCAGACCTGTTCAGAGCAGACCTGTCCAGTGCAGACCTGTCCAGTGCAGACCTGTTCAGTGCAGACCTGTTCAGTGCAGACCTGTTCAGTGCAGACCTGTTCAGTGCAGACCTGTTCAGTGCAGACCTGTTCAGTGCAGACCTGTTCAGAGCAGACCTGTTCAGTGCAGACCTGTTCAGAGCAGACCTGTTCAGTGCAGACCTGTTCAGTGCAGACCTGTTCAGAGCAGACCTGTTCAGAGCAGACCTGTTCAGTGCAGACCTGTTCAGAGCAGACCTGTTCAGTGCAGACCTGTTCAGTGCAGAACGGTTCAGAGCAGACCTGTTCAGTGCAGACCTGTTCAGTGCAGACCTGTTCAGTGCAGACCTGTTCAGAGCAGACCTGTTCAGTGCAGACCTGTTCAGTGCAGACCTGTTCAGTGCAGACCTGTTCAGTGCAGACCTGTTCAGTGCAGACCTGTTCAGTGCAGACCTGTTCAGTGCAGACCTGTTCAGTGCAGACCTGTTCAGTGCAGACCTGTTCAGTGCAGACCTGTTCAGTGCAGACCTGTTCAGTGCAGACCTGTTCAGAGCAGACCTGTTCAGTGCAGACCTGTTCAGTGCAGACCTGTTCAGTGCAGACCTGTTCAGAGCAGACCTGTTCAGTGCAGACCTGTTCAGTGCAGACCTGTTCAGAGCAGACCTGTTCAGTGCAGACCTGTTCAGTGCAGACCTGTTCAGTGCAGACCTGTTCAGAGCAGACCTGTTCAGTGCAGACCTGTTCAGTGCAGACCTGTTCAGTGCAGACCTGTTCAGTTCAGACCTGTTCAGTGCAGACCTGTTCAGAGCAGACCTGTTCAGAGCAGACCTGTTGCCCCTGCCAGATGCCCCTGCCCTCATCACCACCAACTTCAAATCAAATTGTATTGGTCACATACACACAGTTAGCAGATGTTGTTGCGAGTGTAGCAAAATGATTGTGCTTCTTGATCCGACAGTGCAGCAATATCTAACAAGTAATCTAACAATTCCATAACAACTACCTAATACACATACAGTAAATTTAAGTAAATGAATGGAATAAGAATATATAAATTAAAATATATGGATGAGCAATGACAGAGCGGCATGAGCAAGATGCAATAAATTGTATAAAATACAGTATATACATATGAGATGAGTACGGCAAGATATGTAAACATTATTAAAGTTGCATTATTAAAGTGACTAGTGATCCATTTATTAATGTGGCCAATGATTTCAAGTCTGTATGTAAGCAGCAGTATCTCTGTGTTAGTGATGGCTGTTAAACAATCTGATGGCCTTGAGATAGAAGCTGTTTTTCAGTCTCTCGGTCTCAGCTTTAATGCACCTGTACTGACCTCGCCTTCTGGATGGTTGCTGGGTGAATAGACAGTGGCTCGGCTGGTTGTTGTCCTTGATGATCTTTTTGGCCTTCCTGTGACATCGGGTGCTGTAGGTGTCCTGGAGGGCAGGTAGTTTGCCCCCAGTGATGCGTTATGCAGACCGCGCCACCCTCTGGAGAGCTCTGTGGTTGTGGGTAGTGCAGTTGCCGTACCAGGCGGTGATACAGCCAGACAGGATGCTCTCAGTAGTGCACCTGTAAAAGTTTGCGAGGGTTTTAGTTGACAAGACAAATTTCTTCAGCCTCCTGAGGTTGAAGAGGCTCTGTTGCACCTTCTTCACCACGCTGTCTGTGGGGGTGGACCATTTCAGTTTGTCCGTGATGTGTACACCAAGGAACTTAAACTGTTCCACTTTCTACACTGCTGTCCCATCGATGTGGATAGGGGGGTGCTCCCTCTGCTGTTACCCGAAGTCCTCGATCATCTCCTTTGTTTTGTTGACATTGAGTGAGAAGTTCCTTTCCTGACACCACATACCGATAGCCCTCACCTCCTCTCTGTAGGCTGTCTCGTCGTTGTTGGTAATCTTTTAAATTGAAATTTTAATATTTTACCCCTTTGTCTGCCCAATTTCGTGGTATCCAATTGTTTTAGTAGCTACTATCTTGTCTCATTGCTACAACTCCTGTACGAGCTCAGGAGAGACGAAGGTTGAAAGTCATGCGTCCTCCAATACACAACTCAACCAAGCCGCACTGCTTCATAACACAGCGCGCAACCAACCCGGAAGTCAGCCACACCAATGTGTCGGAGGATACACCGTTTACCTGGCAACCTTGGTTAGCGTGCACTGTGCCCGGCCCGCCACAGGAGTCGCTGCTGCGCGATGAGACAAGGATATCCCTACCGGCCAAGCCCTCCCTAACCTGGACGACGCTAGGTCAATTGTGCGCCGCCCCACGGACCTCCCGGTCACGGCCGGTTGCAACAGAGCCTGGGCTCGAACCCAGGGTCTCTCTATGGTGTTGAACGCTGAGCTATAGTCAATGAACAGATGGATAGGGCAGTATGCAGTATGATGGTGATTTTATCGTCTGTGGATCTATTGGGGCGGAAAGCAAATTGAAGTGGGTGTAGGGTGACAGGTAAGGAACATATCCCAGTCATCCCAGTGATCAAAACAATCTTGAGCGTGGATTCCGATTGGTCAGACCAGCGTTGAAAAGTCCTTAGTATGGGTACTTCCTGTTTGAGTTTCTGCCTATAGGAAGGGAGGAGCAAAATGGAGTCATGGTCAGATTTGCCAATAGGAGGGCTGAAGAGGGCCTTGGATGCATTGTGGAAGATAGAGTAACAGTGACCCAGTGTTTTTTCAGCTACAGTCGATATAATGATAGAATTTAGGGAGCCTTCTTCTCACAATTGCTTTGTTAAAATCTCCAGCTATAATAAATGCAGCCTCAGGATATATGGTTTCAAGTTTGCATAGTGTCCAGTGATGTTCCTTGAGGGCCGTCGTGGTATCAGCTTGAGGGGGAATATACACAGCTGTGACAATAACTGAAGAGAATTCTCTTGGGAGATAATACGGTCGGCATTTGACTGTGAGGAATTCTAGGTCAGGTGAACAAAAGGACTTGAGTTCCTGTATGTTGTTACAATTACACCATGAGTCGTTGATCATGAAACATACACCACCGCCCTTCTTCTTCCCGGAGAGATGTTTATTTTGGTCGGCGCAACACACAAAGAATCCAGGTGGCTGTACCGTCTCCGACTGCATATCCCGAGAGAGCCATGTTTCTGTGAAACAGAATATGTTACAATCCCTGCTGTCCCTCTGGAAAGCAACCCTTGCCCTGTGAGCTCACCAAGTAATTTGGTGTCACTCTAAAGCAGAAAGGTGGAATAAACGAGTCAGTAGTAGGTTTTCTTGATTGAACACAGTTCTCTATTGAGGGATTTCTGTCAATACAAACACTCCAACACAATCAATGAGAATCTCCCAAGGAAAAACACACATCTTCTTCTTCAGATGAAACAGGAACACAAGACAATTATCTTTAAACTATAACAAAAATCACGGGTTTGTCACCATCGCAATGGTTCTTCGAGGATAGCTCCCCTATCTTGGTGGCCATTCTCCAGAGATGGTTTATCTTCTCCTCCTCGCCTTCCAAAAGATACGTCCTCTCCTTTAGTGGAGCAACCACTCTTATTCTTTCTTTTTCCTCTTCTCTCTGCTGGTTCCCTCCTCTCTCTTGTAGGGGAAATAGAATATTTCATTAATACCGTCAGCTGTGCTTAATTGCCTCTGGTCACTTTGACTCACATGCCTGGTTGGGCTACTATCCGTGAGCCCAGCCTGCCCTCTGGTGGTCCTTCCACACCTGATTTCGTCGACCTTGTTATCTAGAGACTGGACATTAGCGAGTATCATACTCGTAAGCGGTGGGTGGTGTGCGCGCCTCCGAAGTCTAACCAGAAGACCGCTCCATCTTCCTCTTCTCCAGCGACATTGTTTTGGGTCAGCCTTTGGAATCAGTTCAAATGCCCTGGGTGGTTCGGACAAAGGATCCGCTTCGGGAAAGTCGTATTCCTGGTCGTAGTGCTGGTAAGTTGATGTCACTCTGATATCCAACAGTTCTTCCCGGCTGTATGTAATGACACTTAAGATTGTCTGTGCTAAAAATGTAAGAAATAGTACATAAAAAATCAAAATACTGCAAAGTCTGTCTGCGCCATCTTGACTGACAAAGAGGTTTAGCATAATGTTTTGCAGATACACATAGACACACACTCCCTCTCACACACGCGCGCCATACTCACACGCTCACACCTGCGTGTGCACATGCTCAAACAATTCATCACTCATCCTATCACACTACTACTCCTACTATCACTCACACACTCAACAGCATAAAAACTGACACACACTGGTCTACACTGGTAGAACATGGCACTTGCAACGCCAGGGTTGTGGGTTTGATTCCCATTGGGGACCAGGACAAATGAAAATGTGCGCACTCTTTACCTAAAGTCACTCTTGATAAGAGCGTCTGCTAAATGACTAAAATGTAACAGATATACACTTCTTATGCACAGGACAATCACATTCCCCAACAGGGCAAGGGAGACAGTCCCCTGGTGACCTTAACTCACAGCAAACAACAAAACAAACACACTGAGCCAGGAAGCAATATCCCTGGCTGTGTCTCACTGTGGGCTGTTTTAATGGGACGGTTATTTCATTGGATGACTGTTCCAAAGGAACTCCATTGTGTTCTTTGGCTGTCCTGGACTTTATTGCCCTTGCTGGCAAGGAGAATGAGAGCGAGAGAGATTACAAAGCATGCCTTCTGTTTATTTTGATGTAGGTCATTTGAATTTGATTGAGTCCTATTCCTTCTTAGACACACAGACACATTGTATTGATAATGTGAGTTGTTTGAATTGAATATTATGTTTGGTACATAGTTGTTTAGTGTTCAGATGTCTCTATAACTTACTGGAGTGATTCCTCTCATAAAGATGGATATGCTCATTTATATTTGCATGTGCTCCATACGTTCTCCAAATCACACAACAAAAAATATATTTCTCAGATTTTGAGTATCAGTATCCAAATCTAGATCCCTCAGGTGTAGGGAAATGAGGGCTCAAGCAAGCTTCGGTTCCAATTGGGACGCGTCATATCGGCTCATAAAATACTGTTTACAGATGTAAGATCTTAATTTGATCTCTCTTTTGTTGCTGATAATTGTTCCGCACAACATTAAATATAAACTAGCAGTGTATTTGAGTTAAAAATGCTTCTAAAGTTTGGAATTCCCACTTTGAAATTTCAGACTTGATTTTCCCTAACAAAAAATGTATCAACCCCTACAAAAATGTCCGTTAATTGTAATCCACATAATATTTCACATTTGCTGTAGCAAACTGGCTAAAATTAACTACATGTGTTCTTACTGAGTCTCGTACTTAGGTTAGATTGTTTCTAGACCATGGTTATTGTGTATTCTGAGCCAGATCTAGGTCCCTAAGCTTAAGGGAATGAGTAAGCTTCTGCTCCGATTGAGATGCGTCCCGCCAAAAAAGGGAACCTGCTTATCACTGCCGCATGTTTACGGCGACAGAGTTCCATCGCCGTGGTGCTCATCGTCGCGGCAACAGGATCCCAGCGAGGATAAATGCTGGATGGGATTAGCGATGCGGGCCACCTGCCGTAGCAGTTGGCTGGGATTTGTGTGTGTGTGTGTGTGTGTGTGTACATACTGCTGGCAGGAGGTAGCTATGTGGGGCAGGGTAGAAGAAAGAGAAGAGGAGGGGAGAGGGGTTAAGGAAAGAGAAGGGGAGGGGAGGGTTAAACAAATACCAACGCACCCACTCACGCAACCCTCCCCTACACAACAAAATACTTCCCCCCCTCCCTGATTATCTAAGAAACAGAGAGGTCAGCCAATAAGGTCAAGTGCAGCTTTTAGTGCATAATTTAGTTCATCACTGCTCAGTCCCACACCAGATCCAGATGTGCATGTAAACCACAAATACACACACTGTATTTGCGTCATTCTCTACACAGACCCTCCGCCACTCTGTCCTGTATATTGCATTAATGCAGTTCCGCTATGTAACCTACGTGTCCTTGTGTATCTGGGACAGTGTGACAGTGTCAGTTGAGTGTAATCATTTTCAATAGGATTTGGAGTTCAGGGGTCATTTCCTTAGGGCAGGCCACAAATCCTCTCCAATGTAGGTTGCAGCATCAGAGGCAGGAGTGAGGGGTGGACAAGAATGTGTACCTTTTCTTGGCCTAGGGCCAGATTCCGGTTGGAAACCCTGGTTGGAGGATTCCGGATTTCCTGCTGATTTCCTGCTGATTTCCTGCTGATTCCTGGAATCTTCCAATGAGTTTTGGGAAAGTTTCTAGGGTTTTGCAACCCTAGTTGTATATTATGGAGTAGCAAGCTGTTGTGTTTAACAGGCATCTCTCACTATTTTACTGTGTTGTGTCTGTGCCTCGTTGTGTTACGTCTAATAAGGGGGTGATATCAGCAGTAGTTAATGAGGTTATCTGAGAGGAAATAAGCGTGCCACGTCTCCCTAGTGAGAGTGGGAGGATCTCATCTAATGTTGTTGGGAGAAAAGACACAGTCCTTTCAGTATTAAGTCATAGCCACCCACACTGTTAGATCTTCTATAGTAGGGCTGATCAATTCGGTAGCCTCAAGATATCTTGTGCTGCTGGTTTTTCATTCTTCCTCTCTTAACAAGGATTGATGGCCTGGAACACTAGGGCCGTGTTCAGCAGAAACAAACATTTTGAAATGGTGTGATAAATCGTCCGACAACAACAAACATACATTTCTGTTTCAAAAACTTGTTCTACTGTGTGCCCTACTGAAGTACCACCGATGCGGCCCGCTACCATAGACTGTAGCTCTACTTCTCCATGGCCGACGTCAGTAAAACATTTCAACGTGTTAACCCTCGCAAGGCTGCCGGCCCAGACGGCATCCCAGCCGCGTCCTCAGAGGATGTGCAGACCAGCTGGCTGGTGGGCTTACGGACATATTACATCTTTCCCTATCTCAGTCTGCTGTCCCCACATGCTTCAAGATGGCCACCATTGATCCTGTTCCCAAGAAGGCAAAGGTAAATGAACTTAATGACTATCGCCCTGCAGCACTCACCTCTGTCATCTAGAAGTGCTTTGGGAGACTAGTCAAGAATCATATCACCTCTACCTTACTTGCCACCCTAGACCCACTTCAATTTGCTTACTGCCCCAATAGATCCACAGACGATGCAAACACCATCACTCTTCACACTGCCCTGTCCCATCTGGACAAGAAGAATACCTATGTAAGAATGCTGATTATTGACTATAACTCAGCATTCAACACCATTAGTACCCTCTAAACTCATCATTAAGCTCGAGGCCCTGGGTTTGAACCCTGCCCTGTGCAACTTGGTCCTGGACATCGTGACGGGCCACCCCCAGGTGGTGAAGGTAGGAAACCTCACCTCCACTATCCTGATCCTCAACACTGGGGCCCAACAAGGGTGCGTGCTCATCCCCCTCCTTTACTCCCTGTTCACCCATGACTGCGTGGCCCAGCACTCCTCCAATTCAATCATCAAGTTTGCAGATGACACAACAGTAGTAGGCTTGATTACCAACGATGACGAGACAGCCTACAGGGAGGAGGTGAGGGCTCAGGGAGTATGGTGCCTGGAAAACAACCTCTCACTCAAAGTCAACAAAACAAAGGAGATGATCGTGGACTTTAGGAAACAGCAGAGGGTGCACCCCCCTATCCACATCGATGGGACCGCAGTGGAGGAGGTGGAAAGCTTCATGTTCCTTGGCATACACATCACGGACAAACTGAAATTGACCACCCACACAGACAGTGTGGTGAAGAAGGCACAACAGAGCCTCTTCAACCTCAGGATGCTAAAGAAATTTGACTTGTCACCTAAAACCCTAACAGACTATTGAAAGCATCCTGTCAGGCTGTATCACCGCCTGGTAAGGCAACTGCACCTCCCAAAACCGCAAGGCTCACCAGAGGGTGGTGCGGTCTGCCCAACGCATTACCGGGGGCAAACTACCCGCCCTCCAGGACAACTACAGCACCTGATGTCACAGGAAGGCCAAAAACTTCATCAAGGACATTAACCACCCGAGCCACTGCCTGATAACCCTGCTATCATCCAGAAGGCTAGGTCGGTACAGGTGCTTCAAAGCTGGGACCGAGAGACTGAAAAACAGCTTATTTCTCAAGGCCATCAGACTGTTAAACAGTCATCATTAGTACATTAGAGACTGCTGCCAGTAGGCATAGACTAGAAATGGCCACTTTAAGGAATGGAACACTTGTCACTTTAATAAGGTTTAAATATCTGGCATAACTCATCTTATGTGTATATACTGTATTCTATACTATTCTATTCTATACTATTCTACGGTACCTTAGTCACACACACACTTATACTGTTTTCGAAACTATTCTACGGTATTTCATTTACTTATTACTTATCCCTTATTACTCATTTACATATCTTGCATTACTCATCTTCATATTTATAGAGTCTTAATTCATTCCTACTTAGATTTGTGTTTATGGGGTATACGTTGTGTAATTTGTTAGATATTACTTGTTAGAGCTAGAAGCACAAGCATTTCGCTACACCTTCAGTAACATCTGCTAATCACGCAAATGTGACCAATTAAATTTGGTTTGATTTGGAATCTCTGGGCCAGTCAGTGACATTATTCAATCAATGAACTACTATTTTTCAAAAAAATAAATATTTAACCCTTATTTAACAGGTTGAGAACAAGTTCTCATTTACAACTGCAACCTGGCCAAGATAAAGCAAAGCAGTGTGACAAAAAACAACACAGAGTTACACATGGAGTAAACAAAAGTACAGCCAATAACACAATAGAAAAATCTATATACAGTGTGTGCAAATGGATTAAGGAGGTAAGGCAATAAATAGGCCATAGTAGCGAAGTAATTACAATTTAGCAAATTAACACTGAAGTGAGAGATGTGCAGATGATGATTTGCAAGTAGAAATATTGGTGTGCAAAAGAGCAAAAAGTAAATAAACAATATGGGGATGAGGTTGGTAGTTGGGTGGGCTATTTACAGATAGGCTATGTACAGCTATGCAGGAAAGAACTAGTATGACTACATATCTTCAGGCTAGGATTTGAGTAGTGGTTCTTCTGAGAATAGCTTTTCACAAACTACGTCCACTATGTTTTGCTTATGCTTGTTGTTTTTTTCTATTATCGCAGTGTCACCATAAATCAGATGATTTATCAACTCGGCCTCCACAGAACTGTAACTTGCTTTTGTTATAGGCTGGTTGTGTGCTTTTGACTGACTGGTTAGTTTTCTGTGCAGGTGTTGTTCACTGACTTAATTAGAAGGATAAATTAATGCGCATATAAAGTTTCAAGATACCCAATGTTTCAGTCTAAGCTTTGATGATTTTTGCCTGACTATAGATCGAAACAGCTATTGTAATAAAATCTGGGGTTTTTCCAATATCTTGGAAGCAGTGTGTTTTTTCATCAGTCACAGTATATTCCAACTGACCTGCAAGAGAGTCTTGATATGTGAGTGCAACCCTTTACTAGGAACTCATTATCTTGTCTCTCTCCTCTTTCCCCTTCTCCCTCCCTCCCTCCCTCCCTCCACTCCCTTCTCTTCTCCCCCTCTCCAGGAGAACCCGTACCTGTGCAGTGATGAGTGTGATGCCTCCAACTCAGACCTGGCCCACCCTCCCCAGCTGATGCAGGACCGCGAGCGCACAGGCCGCATCACCTACTGGCAGACAGTTACATGGTCCCGTTACCCAGAACCCCTCTTGGCCAACATATCCCTGGCTTGGAACAAGAGCCTGGAGTTGACCGATGACATCGCCATCACCTTCGAGTACGGCCGCCCCACCATCATGGTGCTGGACAAGTCCATGGACCATGGTCGCACTTGGCAATCCTACCAGTTCTACGCCGATGATTGTCTAGATGCCTTCAACATGCCGCCGAAGCTTGTCCGTGACCTGTTGCCTGCAAATATTACCCGTGTCATCTGCACTGAGCAGTTCTCACGCTGGGTGGGGTCGAAGAACGATAAGAATGTGAAGTTTGAGGTTCGTGAGCGTTTTGCGGTGTTTGCCGGACCGAGGTTGCTCAACATGGACAGCTTGTACACGCGCATGGAGAGTATGAAGGGCTTGAGGGACTTCTTTACCTTCACTAACCTCCGGCTGAGACTGCTCCGGCCAGCCCTGGGGGGAACGTACGTGCAGAGAGACAACCTGCTCAAGTACTTCTACGCTATCTCCAACATTGAGGTGCCAGCCAGGTAAGAGAGGGTACAATTTCGTATTTCGTATTTTCGTATTTATTATTTTTTGTACATTTTGGGAGGGGGGGGGGACCTTGGCAATGATTACAGCCTCTAGTCTTATTGGGTATAACACTACAAGCTTGGAACACCTATATTTGGGGAGTGTCTCCCATTCTTCTCTGCATATCTTCTCAAGCTCTGTCAGGTTGGATGGGGAGTGTTGCTGCACAGCTATTTTCAGGTCTCTCCAGAGATGTTCGATCGGGTTCAAGTCCGGACTCTAGCTGGGCCACTCAAGGACATTCAGAGACTTGTCCCGAAACCACTCATGCGTTGTCTTGGCTGTGTGCTTAGGGTCGTTGTCCTGTTGGAAGGTGAACCTTCGCCCAAGTCTGAAGTCCTGAGCGATCTGAAGCAGGTTTTCATCAAGGATCTCTCTGTACTTTGCTCTGTTCATCTTTCCCTCGATCCTGACTAGTCACCCAGTCCCTGCCGCTGAAAGACATTCCCACAGCATGATGCTGCCACCACAATGCTTCCCCGTAGGGATGGTGCCAGGTTTCCTCCAGACGCTACGCTTGGCATTCCAACTTAAAAAAGCAATTTCATCCATTTTAGAATAAGGCTGTAATTTAACAAAATGTGGAAAAAGTCAAATGGTCAGAATACTTTCTAAATGCACTGTATATCTATTTTTTAATATACAATACCAGTCATATGTTTGGACACACCTACTCATTCAAGGATTTTTATTTATTTGTATTATTTTCTACAATGTAGAATAATAGTGAAGACATCAAACTATGAAATAACACCTATGGAATCATGTAGTAACCAACAAAGTGTTAAAGAAATCAAAATACATTTTAGATTTTAGATTCTTCAAAGTAGCCACCCTTTGCCTTGATGACAGCTTTGCACACACTTGGTATTCTCTCAACCAGCTTCACCTGGAATGCTTTTCCAACAGTCTTGAAGGAGATCCCACATAATATGCTGAGCACTTGTTGGCTGCTTTTTCTTCACTCTGCAGTCCAACTCATCCCAAACCATCTCAATTGGGTCGAGGTCAGGTGATTGTAGAGTTCAGGTCATCTGATGCAGCACTCCATCACTTTCCTTCTTGATCAAATTGCCCTTACACAGCCTGGAGTTGTGTTGGGTCATTGTCCTGTTGAAAAACAAATGATAGTCCCACAAGGCCAAAACAGATGGGATGGCGTATCGCTGCAGAATGCTGTGGTATCCATACTGGTAAAGTGTGCCTTGAATTCTAAATAAATCACAGGCAGTGTCACCAGCAAAGCAACCTCACACCATTACACCTCCTCCTCCATGCTTCTCGGTGGGAACCACACATGCAGAGATCATCCGTTCACCAACTGCGTCTCACAAAGAAACGGCGGTTGCAACCAATAATCTCAAATTTGGGCTCATCAGACCAAAGGACAGATTTACACCAGACTAATTTCCATTGCTTGTGTTTCTTGGCCCAAGTAAGTCTCTTCTTCTTATTGGTGCTCTTTAGTAGTGGTTTCTTTTCAGCAATTCGACCATGAAGGCCTGATTCACACAGTCTCCTCTGAACAGTTGATGTTGAGATGTGTCTGTTACTTGAACTCTGTGAAGCATTTATTTGAGCTGCAATTTCTGAGGTTGGTAACTCCAGTGAACTTATCTTCTTCGGCAGAGTTAACTCTGGATCTTCCTTTCCTGTGGCGGTCCTCATGAGAGACAGTTTCATCATAGCGCTTGATGGTTTATGCGGCTGCACTTGAAGAAACTTTCAAAGTTCTTGAAATTTTCTGCATTAACTGACCTTCATGTCTTAAAGTGATGATGGACTGTCGTTTCTCTTTGCTTATTTGAGCTGTTCTTGCCATAATATTGGTATTTTACCAAATAGGGCTAATCTTCTGTATACCAACCATACCTTGTCATAACACAACTGATTGGCTCAAATGCATTAAGAAGGAAAGAAATTCCACAAATTAACTTTTAACACGGTACACCTGTTAATTGAAATGCATTCCAGGTGACTAACTCATGAAGTGTTTGAGAAAATGCCAAGAGTTTGCAGTGCTGTCATCAAGCAATTATTGTTTTAGGAAACAATTATTGTGATTCATTCTATATGGTCCCTAACATCCTTACCCCCTAGCAACAGATGTGGGACACACACACACACACACACACACACACACACACACACACACACACACACACACACTCCCCCCACCCTTCGCCCACAAACAACCACAAGCTCGGATGTTCAAGTTGTTCCATCCCTGAGCCCAACTCAAGAAATGACTTGATGTGCGAATGCATATATGTAACCGATGTGAAATGGCTAGCTAGTTAGCGGTGTGCGCGCTAATAGTGTTTCAATCGGTGACGTCACTCGCTCTGAGACCTTGAAGTAGTTGTTCCCCTTGGAGCGATTGGTAACGATGCTTCAAGGGTGGCTGTTGTCGATGTGTGCAGAAGGTCCCTGGTTCGAGCCCAGGTACGGGCGAGTAGAGGGACGGAAGCTATACTGTTACATATACATTTGTAGCTGTTTGAAAAGGCATGCAAAAAGGATTATGAATGGGGAGATTTGATTAACCAATGTTAAGTCCAAGCTGATGGAGCTCAGATACATCCTCTTCCCCTGAAACACACACACGCTGGTCCCTTCGTTGTGACCATTTTACCAATCATCTCTGTGCAGTCAGACCACAATCATTTTCCCCCTCTCTGATTGTCCGAGTGTGACCCCCCTCGTCATGGGTTACTGTGTTTCCAGCACTGCTACTACCTTGGTGGGGGCTCCACACCGGCTAGGTACAAGGTCGTCAAGGTTCTCATTAGCAGCTTTGAGAAATTCCTTGTATATTATTCTATTCTATTCTATTATACAATTCTATTCTATTCTATTATACAACCCTGCCAGGCAGGCTCAGAATCTTGAGGGGTCGGTGCTGTTTTAGTCGTTCTCTGACCTCATTTACCTTTCTGTCTTTGCTGCGTATAGGCTACCTACAGTAGTCCGTAAAACAGATGAGGACTTCTCTTCTTGTGTACAGGTTGCTAAGGTGGGTGTCGAGGTTGTAGGGTTGGGGATCGTTCCATCATGATAGGACAATAAATAAATAAACATTATTTATAATTTATTTTAAAATGTACAGTTGAAGTCGGAATTTTACATACACTTCGGTTGGAGTTATTAAAACTCGTTTTTCAACCACTCCTCAAATTTCTTGTTAACAAACTATAGTTTTGGCACATCGGTTAGGACATCTACTTTTTGCACAACACAACAAATTTTTCCAACAATTGTTTACAGACATATTATTTCACTTATAATTCACTGTATCACAATTCCAGTGGGTCAGAAGTTTACATACACTAAGTTGACTGTGCCTTTAAACAGCTTGGAAGATTCCAGAAAATGATGTCATGGCTTTAGAAGCTTCTGATAGGCTAATTGACATAATTTGAGTCAATTAGAGGTGTAAGGTGGATGTATTTCAAGGCCTACCTTCAAACTCAGTGCCTCTTTACTTGACATCATGGGTATGAAAGTATCTATATCCACAGTAAAACAAGTCCTATATCGTCCTATACCGCTCAGCAAGGAAGAAGCCACTGCACCAAAACCGACATAAAAAAGCCAGACTACAGTTTGCAACTGCACATGGGGACAAAGATCATACTTTTTGGAGAAATGTCCTCTTGTCTGATAGAACTGTTTGGCCATAATGACAATCATTATATTTGGAGGAAAAAGGGGGAGGCTTCCGGCGCCGACAGAGATGGCCGCCTCGCTTCGCGTTCCTAGGAAACTATGCAGTTTTTTTTTACGTGTTATTTCTTACATTAGTACCCCAGGTCATCTTAGGTTTCACTACATACAGTCGAGAAGAACTACTGAATATAAGAGCGACGTCAACTCACCATCAGTACGACCAAGAATATGACTTTCGCGAAGCGGATCCTGTGTTCTGCCTTTCACCCAGGACAACGGAATGGATCCCAGCCGGCGACCCAAAAAAATGACTTCGTAAAAGAGGGAAACGAGGCGGTCTTCTGGTCAGACTCCGGAGACAGGCACATCGTGCACCACTCCCTAGTATACTTCTCGCCAATGTCCAGTCTCTTGACAACAACGTTTATGAAATCCGAGCAAGGGTAGCATTCCAGAGGGACATCAGAGACTGTAACGTTCTTTGCTTCACGGAAACATGGCTCACTGGAGAGACGCTATCGGAGTCGGTGCAGCCAGCTGGTATCTCCACGCATCGCGCCGACAGAAACAAACATCTTTCTGGTAAGAAGAGGGGCGGGGGCGTATGCCTTATGGCTAACGAGATGTGGTGTGGTCACAAAACATACAGGAACTCAAATCCTTCTGTTCACCTGATTTAGAATTCCTCACAATCAAGTGTCGACCGCATTATCTACCAAGAGAATTCTCTTCGATTATAATCACAGCCGTATATATTCCCCCCCCCAAGCAGACACATTGATGGCTCTGAACGAACTGGAATCCATACATCCTGAGGCTGCATTCATTGTAGCTGGGGATTTTAACAAGGCTAATCTGAAAACAAGACTCCCTAAATTGTATCAGCATATCGATTGCGCAACCAGGGCTGGCAAAACCTTGGATCATTGCTATTCTAACTTCCGTGACGCATATAAGGCCCTGCCCCACCCTCCTTTCGGAAAAGCTGACCACGACTCCATTTTGTTGATCCCTGCTTACAGACAGAAACTAAAACAAGAAGCTCCCACGCTGAGGTCTGTCCAACGCTAGTCCGACCAATCTGATTCCACACTCCAAGACTGCTTCCATCACGTGGACTGGGATATGTTTCGTATTGCGTCAGACAACAACATTGACGAATACGCTGATTCGGTGTGCGAGTTCATTAGAACGTGCGTTGAAGATGTCGTTCCCATAGCAATGATTAAAACATTCCCAAACCAGAAACCGTGGATTAATGGCAGCATTCACGTGAAACTGAAAGCGCGAACCACTGGTTTTAATCAGGACAAGGTGACCGGAAACATGCCCGAATACAAACAGTGCAGCTATTCCCTCCGCAAGGCAATCAAACAAGCTAAGCGTATAGAGACAAAGTAGAATCTCAATTCAACAGCTCAGACACAAGAGGTATGTGGCAGGGTCTACAGTCAATCACGGATTACAAAAAGAAAACCAGCCCCGTCACGGACCAGGATGTCTTGCTCCCAGGCAGACTAAATAACTTTTTGCCCGCTTTGAGGACAATACAGTGCCACTGACACGGCCTGCAACGAAAACATGCAGACTCTCCTTCACTGCAGCCGAGGTGAGTAAAACATTTAAACGTGTTAACCCTCGCAAGGCTGTAGGCCCAGACGGAATCCCCAGCCGCGCCCTCAGAGCATGCGCAGACCAGCTGGCTGGTGTGTTTACCGACATATTCAATCAATCCCTATACCAGTCTGCTGTTCCCACATGCTTCAAGAGGGCCACCATTGTTCCTGTTCCCAAGAAAGCTAAGGTAACTGAGCTAAACGACTACCGCCCCATAGCACTCACTTCCGTCATCATAAAGTGCTTTGAGAGACTAGTCAAGGACCATATCACCTCCACCCTACCTGACACCCTAGACCCACTCCAATTTGCTTACCGCCCAAATAGGTCCACAGACGACGCAATCTCAACCACACTGCACACTGCCCTAACCCATCTGGACAAGAGGAATACCTATGTGAGAATGCTGTTCATCGACTACAGCTCGGCATTTAACCACACAGTACCCTCCAAGCTCGTCATCAAGCTCGAGACCCTGGGTCTCGACCCCGCCCTGTGCAACTGGGTACTGGACTTCCTGACGGGCCGCCCCCAGGTGGTGAGGGTAGGCAACAACATCTCCGCCCCGCTGATCCTCAACACTGGGGCCCCACAAGGGTGCATTCTGAGCCCTCTCCTGTACTCCCTGTTCACCCACGACTGCGTGGCCACACACGCCTCCAACTCAATCATCAAGTTTGCGGATGACACAACAGTGGTAGGCTTGATTACCAACAACGACGAGACGGCCTACAGGGTGGAGGTGAGGGCCTTCAGAGTATGGTGTCAGGAAAATAACCTCACACTCAATGTCAACAAAACTAAGGAGATGATTGTGGACTTCAGGAAACAGCAGAGGGAACACCCCCCTATCCACATCGATGGAACAGTAGTGGAGAGGGTAGTAAGTTTTAAGTTCCTCGGCATACATCACAGACAAACTGAATTGGTCCACCCACACAGACAACATCGTGAAGAATGCGCAGCAGCGCCTCTTCAACCTCAAGAGGCTGTTGAAATTCGGCTTGTCACCAAAAGCACTCACAAACTTCTACAGATGCACAATCGAGAGCATCCTGGCGGGCTGTATCACCGCCTGGTACGGCAACTGCTCCGCCCACATCCGTAAGGCTCTCCAGAGGGTAGTGAGGTCTGCACAACGCATCACCGGGGGCAAACTACATGCCCTCCAGGACACCTACACCACCCGATGTTACAGGAAGGCCATAAAGATCATCAAGGACAACAACCACCCGAGCCACTGCCTGTTCACCCCGCTATCATCCAGAAGGCGAGGTCAGTACAGGTGCATAAAAAAAAGCTTCTATCTCAAGGCCATCAGACTGTTAAACAGCCACCACTAACAATGAGTGGCTGCTGCCAACACACTGACTCAACTCCAGCCACTTTAATAATGGGAATTGATGGGAAATGATGTAAAATATATCACTAGCCACTTTAAACAATGCTACCTAATCTAATGTTTACATACCCTACATTATTCATCTCATATGTATACGTATATACTGTACTCTATACCATCTACCACATCTTTATGTAATACATGTATCACTAGCCACTAACTATGCCACTTTGTTTACATACTCATCTCATATGTATATACTGTACTCGAGACCATCTACTGTATCTTGCCTATGCTGCTCTGTACCATCACTCATTCATATATCTTTATGTACATATTCTTTATCCCCTTACACTTGTGTGTATAAAACAGTAGTTTAGGAATTGTTAATTATTGTTACTTGTTGGTTATTACTGCATTGTCGGAACTAGAAGCACAAGCATTTCGCTACACTCGCATTAACATCTGCTAACCATGTTTATGTGACAGATAAAATTTGATTTGATTTGAAGCCGAAGAACACCATCACAACCATGAAGAACAGGTGTGGCAGCATCATGTTGTGGGGTGGCTTTGCTGCAGGAGGGACTGGTGCACTTCACAAAATAGATGGCATCATGAGAAAGGAAAATTATGTGAATGTATTGAAGTAGCATCTCAAGACATCAGTCAAAGCTTGATCCCAAATGTGTCTTCCAAATGGACAATGACCCCAAGCATACTTCCAAAGTTGTGGAAAAATGGCTTAGGGACAACACGTCAAGGTATTGGTGTGGCCATCACAAGCCCTGACCTCAATCCTATAGAAACCTTCCCAAGTTCTCTCACGTCACCCCGCTCCTCCGCTCTCTCCACTGGCTTCCAGTTGAAGCTCGCATCCGCTACAAGACCATGGTGCTTGCCTACGGAGCTGTGAGGGGAACGGCACCGCAGTACCTCCAGGCTCTGATCAGGCCCTACACCCAAACAAGGGCACTGCGTTCATCCACCTCTGGCCTGCTCGCCTCCCTACCACTGAGGAAGTACAGTTCCCGCTCAGCCCAGTCAAAACTGTTCGCTGCTCTGGCCCCCAATGGTGGAACAAACTCCCTCACGACGCCAGGACAGCGGAGTCAATCACCACCTTCCGGAGACACCTGAAACCCCACCTCTTCAAGGAATACCTAGGATAGGATAAGTAATCCTTCTCACCCCCCTTAAATGATTTAGATGCACTATTGTAAAGTGGCTGTTCCACTGGATGTCAGAAGGTGAATTCACCAATTTGTAAGTCGCTCTGGATAAGAGCGTCTGCTAAATGACTTAAATGTAATGTAATGTAAATGAAAATATGTGGGCAGAACTGAAAAGTGTGTGCGAACAAGAAGGCCTACAAACCTGACTCAGTTACACAAGCTCTGCCAGGAGGAATGGGCCAAAATTCACCCAACTTGTGGAAGCTTGTGAAAGGCTACCCAAAACATTTGGGCTATCTGAAGTTAAACCATTTAAAGGCAATGCTACCAAATACTAATTGAGTGTATGTAAATTTCTGATCCACTGGGAATGTGATGAAATAAATAAAAACTTAAATAAATAATTCTCTCAACTATTATTCTGACATTTCACATTCTTAAATTATAGTGGTCATCCTAACTGACCTAAGATAGGGAATTTTTACTAGGATTAAATGTCAGGAATTGCGAAAAACTGAGTTTAAATGTATTTGGCTAAGGTGTATGTAAACTTCTGACTTCAACTGTATATCCCATATGTGCACGAAATGGAAAGCTCTCTCGGTCACAACTTCTTCTCGCAGACACACGAGCTTCTTCCATTTGCAACCATTTCCCCTTTTCATTAAACTTCACACTTTTCCAAACACAAAAACACACGCCCCACCATCTATCACAATACACCCGCACATACCCACATACTGTGCCTTCTATGTCCTCCGTTTGCTGTGTTTTAGATCTACCATTTTGATTCAGTACTTTTGTGTTCCAGTTCCTTATATTTGAAGATGTATTATTTAAATAATTATCCTTTCTTCTAATTCTGTCTTATCTATTTATAAATACTGTAAATAGAATGTTGAATACTAATTATTTTACAACATTCCCCACCTGGAATGGTGTAGTTATTTCTTTATCAATTGTTGTATTTGATTGTTTTCAGGTTTTTTTATTACAATCCCTACCATGGATAGTATTGGGTGTTCCATTATTTTTCTCCTCCATGGAAATATAGTAATATTTAGAATAGCCATTGAGTAGTCTTCGTGTCTCGGAACAATTGGTTATCAATATACAGTTTATCGACTACGAGTGCTACACGTTTCCCTTTGAATCTTTTCACCTTGAAGAGTGGGTACAGAACTTTGCGCCATTCTACAATTTCCTTTGGGTTGTTGAGTTACTAATACATGCTAAACAGAGGGTAGTGTTCAGCGAGAAAACGTTTTGATATGGAGTGAAACTGGGAGGTACTACCTGAACTATATCCAATAAGAACACTGATTTTCTGCCCTTCTGAACATGACCTAGGTGTTTCACAAGGAAGAGTGTTGGCTGCTGGATAAATTAGTTCTATTCACGGTTCACACACTGAAAATAGTTCAAACACGTCTGATGTCTGTTTAGAATGCTGTTTAAATCGCTCTTACATTCAAACACTCTCACACACCCTAACATACATAACCCCACTAATGCTGGGTCCTTTACACGGACCCTCTCTTTACTCTTTGTGAATCCTACTACACCCGCTGTCATTGGTCTACTACGGCGTGATGATGAACAACACACAGCCTCGGTGGTCTTAACGTAAACCTGCGTCCACATCTAACGTGGTGCTGCGGTGCCGGGCGGCAACCGGGAACCTCTTACACTGCACCTTTGTGACAGTGAGGGATGGCTTTCACCGTCACACTGCCTGCTTAGCATCAACAAGCCATCTCTCCCACCTCTCAGAATTATTATTCCAATCAATATGGCAGGGTGACATTTGAATGGTATTTAACATCCACGTTGGGATGGAGGGAGGGAGGAGGAGGGAGAAGGGGGACGGAGGAGGGGGGTGGAGGATAGGAGAGGAGGATAGGAGAGGAGAAGGGGGATGGAGAGGAGAAGGGGGTTGGAGGGAGGGAGGAGGGGAGGCGGGAAGAAGGGGCTTGGAGGGAGTTAGGAGGGGAGGAGAATGGGGATGGAGGAAGGGAGGAGGAGAAGAAGGGGGATGGAGGAGGGGAGGAGAGGAGAAGGGGGATGGAGGGAGGGAGGGAGGAGGGGAGGACATGAGAGGAGAAGGGGATAGAGGGGGAGGAGAGAAGAAGGGGATGGAGGGAAGTAGGAGGGGAGGAGAGAAGTGGGATGGAGGTGTTTAGCGTGATGAGGAAATGAGTGAGAAACATGCGAGTAAAGGATTGTGTTGAGGAGGTGTTGGTTGCCAGAAGAGAGGAGGAAAGGAGGGGTGTTTGATGAGGTCTTGAGTGAATGCTGACACAGCCTCCCAGTCCCCTCTCAGCCCCACAGTCCCCTCTCAGCCCCCCAGACAGCTCTGCCCCACATGCCTGTGGTCAGAGACAGGAGGGGGTCTGGAGGTATTGCCAACACTTTTCAGTCTTAGAACAGAGAGGCAGAGAGAGAGAAAGGGAAAGTAAGGGGAAAAGATATATATATACAGTACCAGTCAAACGGTTTGGACACACCAACTCATTCCAGGATTTTTCTTTATTTTTACTATTTTCTACATTGTAGAATAGAATTACATTCTCTCAACCAGCTTCACGAGGTAGTCACCTGGAATGCATTGCAATTAACAGGTGTTCCCTGTTAAAAGTTAATTTGTGTAATTTATTTATTTATTAATGCATTTGAGCCAATCAGTTGTGTTGTGACAAGGTATGGGGGTGTACAGAAGATAGCCCTATTTGGTAAAAGACCAAGTACATATTATGGCATGAACAGCTCAAATAAGCAAAGACAAACGACAGTCCATCATTACTCTAAGACATGAAGGTCCGTTAATGCGGAAAATTAAGAACTTTGAAAGTTTATTCAAGTGCAGTTGCAAAAACCATCAAGCGCTATGATGAAACTGTCTCTCATGAGGACCGCGAAGGGAAAGGATGACCCAGAGTTATCTCTGCTGCAGAGGATAAGTTTATTAGAGTGCACCTCAGATTGCTAACCAAATAAATGCTTCACAGAGTTCAAGTAACAGACACATCTCAACATCAAATTAAATCATCAAATCAACATACAACTGTTCAGAGGCTCTCTCTATACATATATAGAAAGAGACAGAGACAGAGAAAAGAGGGAATTAAATATACCAAGACACCTGCTAAGGCCTGGAGTTTTTCCTGCCCAGGTATAGCCGAGATGTAGATCCTAGAGTACCCTGGTTAGTATCCTTCCCAGGTATAGCCTAGATGTAGATCCTAGAGTATCCTGGTTAGTATCCTGCCCAGGTATACCCTAGATGTAGATCCTAGAGTATCCTGGTTAGTACCCTGCCCAGGTATAGCCTAGATGTAGATCCTAGAGTATCCTGGTTAGTACCCTGCCCAGGTATAGCCTAGATGTAGATCCTAGAGTATCCTGGTTAGTATCCTGCCCAGGTGTAGATCGTAGAGTATCCTGGTTAGTACCCTGTCCAGGTATAGCCTAGATGTAGATCATAGAGTATCCTGGTTATTATCCTGCCCAGGTATACCCTAGATGTAGATCCTAGAGTATCCTGGTTATTATCCTGCCCAGGTGTACCCTAGATGTAGATCCTAGAGTATCCTGGTTAGTACCCTGTCCAGGTATAGCCTAGATGTAGATCATAGAGTATCCTGGTTAGTACCCTGCCCAGGTATAGCCTAGATGTAGATCCTAGAGTATCCTGGTTAGTATCCTGCCCAGGTATACCCTAGATGTAGATCCTAGAGTATCCTGGTTATTATCCTGCCCAGGTGTACCCTAGATGTAGATCCTAGAGTATCCTGGTTAGTATCCTGTCCAGGTATAGCCTACATGTAGATCATAGAGTATCCTGTTTAGTATCCTGCCCAGGTATAGCCTAGATGTAGATCCTAGAGTATCCTGGTTAGTATCCTGCCCAGGTATAGCCTAGATGTAGATCCTAGAGTATCCTGGTTAGTACCCTGCCCAGGTATAGCCTAGATGTAGATCCTAGAGTATCCTGGTTAGTATCCTGTCCAGGTGTAGCCTAGATGTAGATCCTAGAGTATTCTGGTTAGTACCCTGCCCAGGTATAGCCTAGATGTAGATCCTAGAGTATCCTGGTTAGTACCCTGTCCAGGTATAGCCTAGATGTAGATCCTAGAGTATTCTGGTTAGTACCCTGCCCAGGTATAGCCTAGATGTAGATCCTAGAGTATCCTGGTTAGTATCCTGCCCAGGTATAGCCTAGATGTAGATCCTAGAGTATTCTGGTTAGTACCCTGCCCAGGTATAGCCTAGATGTAGATCCTAGAGTATCCTGGTTAGTATCCTGCCCAGGTGTAGATCCTAGAGTATCCTGGTTAGTATCCTGCCCAGGTATAGCCTAGATGTAGATCCTAGAGTATCCTGGTTAGTACCCTGCCCAGGTATAGCCTAGATGTAGATCCTAGAGTATCCTGGTTAGTATCCTGCCCAGGTGTAGATCGTAGAGTATCCTGGTTAGTACCCTGTCCAGGTATAGCCTAGATGTAGATCCTAGAGTATCCGGGTTAGTACCCTGTCCCGGCATAGCCTAGATGTAGATCCTAGAGTATCCTGGTTAGTACCCTGCCCAGGTATAGCCTAGATGTAGATCATAGAGTATCCTGGTTAGTACCCTATCCAGGTATAGCCTAGATGTAGATCCTAGAGTATCCTGGTTAGTACCCTGTCCCTGTATAGCCTAGATGTAGATCCTAGAGTATCCTGGTTAGTACCCTGCCCAGGTATAGCCTAGATGTAGATCCTAGAGTATCCTGGTTAGTATCCTGCCCAGGTGTAGATCGTAGAGTATCCTGGTTAGTACCCTGTCCAGGTATAGCCTAGATGTAGATCCTAGAGTATCCTGGTTATTATCCTGCCCAGGTATAGCCTAGATGTAGATCCAAGAGTATCCTGGTTAGTACCCTGCCCAGGTGTAGATCGTAGAGTATCCTGGTTAGTACCCTGTCCAGGTATAGCCTAGATGTAGATCCTAGAGTATCCTGGTTATTATCCTGCCCAGGTATAGCCTAGATGTAGATCCAAGAGTATCCTGGTTAGTACCCTGCCCAGGTGTAGATCGTAGAGTATCCTGGTTAGTACCCTGTCCAGGTATAGCCTAGATGTAGATCCTAGAGTATCCTGGTTATTATCCTGCCCAGGTATAGCCTAGATGTAGATCCTAGAGTATCCTGTTTAATACCCTGCCCAGGTATAGCCTAGATGTAGATCCTAGAGTATCCTGTTTAATACCCTGCCCAGGTATAGCCTAAATGTAGATCCTAGAGTATCCTGTTTAGTACCCCGTTTAGTATCCTTCCCAGGTTTAGCCTAGATGTAGATCCTAGAGTACCCTGGTTAGTATCCTGGTTAGTACCCCGGTTAGTATCCTGCCCAGGTTTAGCCTAGATGTTGATCCTGGAGTACCCTGGTTAGTATCCTGGTTAGTACCCTGGTTAATATCCTGGGTAGTATATTGGTTAGTATCCTGCACATGTCACACCCTGACCATAGTTTGCTTTGTACGTTTATATGTTTTGTTTGGTCAGGGTGTGATCTGAGTGGGCATTCTATGTTGTATGTCTAGTTTGTCTGTTTCTGTGTTTGGCCTGATATGGTTCTCAATCAGAGGCAGGTATTCGTCATTGTCTCTGATTGGGAACCATATTAAGGTAACCAGTTTTGTCATTGTGGGTAGTGGGTGATTGTCTATGTTATGTTGTTTGTTAGCACAGTGTTTCAGTAGCGGCACGGTTGTCACTTACACTTTGTTGTTTTGTTTTTGAAAGTGTTCAGTTTTTTCCATTAAAATGATGAACACTTACCACGCCGCATCTTGGTCCGATCCTTACTCCTCTTCAGATGAAGAGGAGGAAATCTGCCGTGACACCCCATGTATAGCCTAGATGTAAGTTCTGACCGTAGCCATCTCCCAAACCAAGCAACTCTGACCAATATTTCACTTACCAACATCCCCCCTAATTTCCCCTAATCAAATACAATACCTTTATCAGCAATTGTGTGTTTCCACTAGGGCCACATAGTCAATACTTATGTTCAGTAGCTACTGTATAAGTCGCTTTGCATAAAAGCGTCTGCTAACTAAATAACTGTATTATATTATCATTGCCTTACGTACAGAACGTACCTCATCTCTCAGTCTCTCCCCTAACATCTACATCCATAGAGAAGATACTGTATAATAATATCCAGCTACAACAATACAATACTGTCTGTGTTGCTGGATCCGGTATCAAGGGGAGCCAAATATAGCCCCCATAGAAATGACATAGGCCTGATTTCTTCGTCCATTACCGCCCGTAACGTAATCACCAATCACTGCTGTTATTCTGGGATGCCTTAGTGATGGGGGGAGCTCGGTGGGCCGGCGGGGAGGGGTCTCCCGGACACTACTGATGGGGGGAGCTCGGTGGGCCGGCGGGGAGGGGTCTCCCGGACACTACTGATGGGGGGAGCTCGGTGGGCCGGCGGGGAGGGGTCTCCCGGAGACTACTGATGGAGGGAGCTCGGTGGGCCGGCGGGGAGGGGTCTCCCGGACACTACTGTATAATCGGAGGTATCTGATGCTTACCGCTGGATATCGATTCTAGAGGCCTGGCGATTAGTCAATGGACAATAAGGCTGAGCCATCTCATCTGGCACAGAACATATTGGGTTTTCCAAACTGCTCAGGAGAACATTTGAATAATGAATAATGAATATTCACCCGTTGCGCAGGCACCGCTGGGACCGCTCGAGGTGAAATGGGTTTTATATTATTAAAAAGAAGACCAAATGGGGCTCTTCTTAGTCCAGGCCGCCGCGGTAATGAGAGAGGGCAATGATGGCGGTGATATCGACGGCCAGGAGAGGTAGAGAGGTAGAGTCACTTCCTTAAGGGCTTGTGTGTCCCCTGCACTCCTCACTCTCCACTCTCCACTCTCCACTCTCCACTCTCCACTCTCCACTCCTCAAACCTCAATCCCTCTCTCCACTCCTCAA
Source organism: Oncorhynchus masou masou (assembly GCF_036934945.1). NCBI lineage: Eukaryota > Metazoa > Chordata > Actinopteri > Salmoniformes > Salmonidae > Oncorhynchus > Oncorhynchus masou. The sequence continues at coordinate 73,678,264 of NC_088239.1, read as the reverse complement.
TCCTCACTCCCACTCTCCACTCCCACTCTCCACTCCTCACTCCCACTCTCTACTCCTCACTCCTCACTCCCCACTCCCCACTCCCCACTCCTCATTCCCATTCTCCACTCCTCACTCCTCAATACTCATTCCCACTCTCCACTCCCCACTAGAGGTCGACCGATAATCGGAATGGCCGATTAATTAGGGCCGATTTCAAGTTTTCATAACAATCGGTAATCGGCATTTTTGGACCCCGATTATGGCCGATTACATTGCACTCCACGAGGGGACTGCATGGCAGGCTTGACTACCTGTTATGCGAGTACAGCAAGGAGCCAAGGTAAGTTGCTGGCTAGCATTAAACTTATCTTATAAAAAACAATCAATCTTAACATAATCACTAGTTAATTACACATGGTTGATGATATTACTAGTTTATCTAGCTTGTCCTGCGTTGCATATAATCGGTGCGGTGCCTGTTAATTTATCATTGAATCACAGCCTACTTCGACAAAAGGGTGATTTAACAAGCGCATTCGCAAAAAAAGCACTGTCGTTGCACCAATGTGTACCTAACCATAAACATCAATGCCTTTCTTAAAATTAATACACAAGTATATATTTTTAAACCTGCATATTTAGTTAATATTGCCTGCTAACATGAATTTCTTTTAACTAGGGAAATTGTGTCACTTCTCTTGCGTTCTGTGCAAGCAGAGTCTGGGTATATGCAGCAGTTTGGGCCGCCTGGCTCGTTGCGAACTGTGTGAAGACCATTTCTTTCTAACAAAGACAGTCATTAATTTGCCAAAAGTGTACATAATTATGACATAACGTTGATGGTTGTGCAATGTAACAGCAATATTTAAACTTAGGGATGCCACCCGTTAGATAAAATACGGAACGGTTCCGTATTTCACTGAAAGAATAAACGTTTTGTTTTCGAAATGATAGTTTCCGGATTCTACCATATTAATGACCTAAGGCTCGTATTTCTGTGTGTTATTATATTATAATTAAGTCTATGATTTGATATAGCAGTCTGACTGAGTGGTGGTAGGCAGCAGCAGGCTCGTAAGCATTCATTCAAACAGCACTTTTGTGTGTTTTGCCAGCAGCTCTTCGCTGTGCTTCAAGCATTGCGCTGTTTATGACTTCAAGCCTATCAACTCCCGAGATTAGGCTGGCTATACTAAAGTGCCTATTAGAACATCCAATAGTCAAAGGTATATGAAATACAAATAGTATAGAGATAAATAATCCTATAATAACTGCAACCTAAAACTTCTTACCTGGGAATATTGAAGACTGTTAAAAGGAACCACCAGCTTTCATATGTTCACATGTTCTGAGCAAGGAACTTTAAACATTAGCTTTTTTATATGGCACATATTGCACTTTTACTTTATTCTCCAACACTTTGTTTTTGCATTATTTAACCAAATTGAACATGTTTCATAATTTATTTGAGACCAAATAGATTTTTCTGTGGTATTATATTAAGTTAAAATAAGTATTAATTCAGTATTGTTCTAATTGTCATTATTACAAATATATATATATATATAAAAATCGGTATCGGTATCAGCGTTGAAAAATCATAATCGGTCGACCTCCACTCTCTACTCTCTACTCTCCACTCCCCACTCAAGAAGGTGTCCAATAAATGTGGGTTTCTTTTTGATCAAATAATTCTTCATTGTCAGAATGATGAGCTCCTTACTGCACTAAGGCTGTGGGAGATCATACAGGTTAGAAGACAGGACAGAGATGGAGGGATGAAGAGGAGGTGGACAAAGGAGAGATGGACAAGAAGACGTACAGAGAATAGAGAGATGGAGGGAGGGACAAGGAGAAAGATAGAGAAGAGAGAGGTGGAGGGACAGAGGAGTGGGAGAGAGGTGATGGAGGGGCGGAGGAGTGAGAAGGTTGGAGAAGTGGGAGAGAGGTGAAGGAGGGATGGAGGGGCGGAGGAGTGAGAAGGTTGGAGAAGTGGGAGAGAGGTGAAGGAGGGATGGAGGGGCAGAGGAGTGAGAAGGTTGGAGAAGTGGGAGAGAGGTGATGGAGGGATGGAGGGGCAGAGGAGTGAGAAGGTTGGAGAGGTGGGAGAGAGGTGATGGAGGGATGGAAGAAGTAGCTGCCTGTCTATCTACATGTTTCTGTATTCTTCACTATTCATTTGTGACTTACTCACACAAGTAGCATAGGTCTCATAGCTGACTCTTATTATAGGCCTATATTATCCAACCAGTGAGGTTAAATTATCTTCATAAGGATATTTAGTCCTATTCAGCTACTGTAGATATATCATGCTTGGGCCTACTGTACTTTCTAGTCATATAAAACGGTGCTATCCCTTCGTTGTTGAGGACCCCACTAACAGAAGCACTCCATTCACATTTACATCATCAGTGAAATCATTCAAATCTGTGAAATCCTATTCAGAGGTACCCCACTCACTGTATGACCGGAGCTCTAAGACCCTGCCCTCCCCTCCCCCACCCTCTCCTTCTCTCTCCCTCTCCTTCTCCCTCCCACTTCCTCCCCCTCCCTCCCTCCTTCTCTCTGGGCCAACAACAGCTACCATTCTAAACCGTTCTAGACTGTATAATGTATTTGGATTAAGACTGTGCACAGTCGTGGATTGGACCTTTCTAATGGAATAGGAGGCAGGTCGTAGAGTAGGTCTGTATAATGGAATCAACGTCCCGGCTTAGAGCAATACAGGAAGAGAAGAGAGAGCCACCTAAGTGGATTACAGACCCAAGACTGAGAGCCATGTCGGGGCCAGAGACAGACGGGGATAAGGGCGAGACCCACATTTGTCTCCCTGGTAATCCGACATAGGGCAGAAAGCATAGGGCAGGGCGACAGGCTATAGGTGGAATCAGGATGTTACCGCCACCATCTCCTGGGTCTGATTGAATTGGTTGGCTGAGATTTAGGGGTATAGAGGAGATGAAGTACTCAGAGAGTCCTCTCTGATCCTTCTTTACTCTATAGGCCATTACTGTTAGAGGAGAATGGATAGTGCTGTATGTTTTTAGTGTTTGATAATGGAACAGGTAAGTGTTTTGGAGACCAGAAAGGTCATGATGAAGAGTTCAGAGGTATCTGTGAATATGATTTGATGAGGAGTGCAAGATCACGGCGGCAGGGTGGCCTAGTGGTTAGAGCGTTGGATTAGTAACCGAAAGGTTGCAAGTTCGAATCCCCGAGCTGACAAGGTACAAATCTGTCATTCTGCCCCTGAACAGGCAGTTAACCCACTAGGCCGTCGTTGGAAATAAGAATTTGTTCTTAACTGACTTGCCTAGTAAAATAAAGGAAAAATAAAAAAATCACAAGGTGTTTAAGTTGAACCAATAGGATTAATGCCTCTGTAAAAAGTCACAAATTTCCTGTCGCAAAGACAGTTGCGCTGTGAGCTAATGCAAAGTGTAAGTAACGCACCACATGCAATGCAATCCTGGGACACAGTAGAATTTTGAGGTGCGTTAGTTCACAGCACAGCTGAGGTAAATATCACCCTAAGACTTTCTTAGCTGAGTTTGAACAGCCCTATTCCCAAGTTTAGGGATCCACTTTATTCCCTCTTTACTTTCCCAACACGTATGAGACAAAATCACCTAAACTACCTCAAACCATATGTCCCTAGGATTAATGTTAATGCTAATGTCTGAGTCCTGGGAGTGGGAGTAGTGTTTTTCAGATGAAGGTGTTGTATGGTGCCTGTTTGGTGTATTTATTCCTGTATTACCTGCCCCCTGCAGAGTAAGATGAACTCCTGGGTCCCTCAGTCTCCTTCTACTGAGTTGTTGAAGTTGGTAGGGCTGGGTGGGATCTGTGGGAGGTACTGTGAGACAGGGAGTTCGGTGGGAGGTATCTGTGAGACAGGGAGTTCTGTGGGAGGTATCTGTGAGGCACTGAGTTCTGTGGGAGGTATCTGTGAGACAGGGAGTTCTGTGGGAGGTATCTGTGAGACAGGGAGTTCTGTGGGAGGTATCTGTGAGACAGGGAGTTCTGTGGGAGGTATCTGTGAGACAGGGAGTTCTGTGGGAGGTATCTGTGAGACAGGGAGTTCTGTGGGAGGTATCTGTGAGACAGGGAGTTCTGTGGGAGGTATCTGTGAGACGGAGTTCAGTGGGAAGTATCTGTGAGACAGGGAGTTCTGTGGGAGGTATCTGTGAGGCACTGAGTTCTATGGGAGGTATCTGTGAGACGGAGTTCAGTGGGAAGTATCTGTGAGACAGGGAGTTCTGTGGGAGGTATCTGTGAGGCAGGGAGTTCTGTGGGAGGTATCTGTGAGGCAGGGAGTTCTGTGGGAAGTATCTGTGAGACAGGGAGTTCTGTGGGAGGTATCTGAGACAGGGAGTTCTGTGGGAGGTATCTGTGAGACAGGGAGTTCTGTGGGAGGTATCTGTGAGGCAGGGAGTTCTGTGGGAGGTATCTGTGAGACAGGGAGTTCTGTGGGAGGTATCTGAGACAGGGAGTTCTGTGGGAGGTATCTGTGAGACAGGGAGAGGCTAAAAAATTGTGAAAAAACAACAACTACAACAACAAAAATCCATTGAATATTAAATACATATTTATTTAAAGCAAAAACCAAACAAAAAAGTAACGTATGTTGTACAAGTAGGTCTTTATGGCAGGTGATTTCTCCATGACAGCAAGCTAAGGCCTCTGAGAATGACAGATTGTTAGACCCAAGTAGTGAGTGATTTCAGGTCTCAAGGCTCCATCTACTTTACCTCCCGGGGAGAATTAAGGATTGCAGCTAGTTAGTCCTTTGTTGTTCTCACACTGTATTTTCACAGTAATATATTTTGGGTCTTGATTATTGAAGTTAGTGGGACATTGACTTTGGAAACTGGGTTTTGAGTTATGCCAAAGTTTTGTTTGGTGTCATTTACCTTGTGAAGGTGATGGGAGAGTAGGTAGAAACCCTTACCAGGAGAGAGAGAGATAGGGAGAACTCCCAGTAGGATGGACTGGGCCTAAGATATTTTGTGATGAATGTGTGTGTGTGTATGAAGCTCTGTAAATGTTATCCAACATACAGCTGCCTACATCGTGAGAGAGAAGCATTCCACCTGTAAAAATGATTTTGCTGTTGTACGTGAACAGTTCTACCAAAAATATGTTGAGATATCAGGTAATAAATTGAAGTTAATACAATGATTTCTGGATAGCCACTCTGGTGGTAGGTAGCCTAGTGGTTAGAGTGTTGGGCCAGTAACCGAAAGGTTGCTACATCAAATCCCCGAGCTGACAAGGTAAAACAAATTGGTTGTTCTGCCCCTGAACAAGGCAGTAAACCCACTGTTCCTAGGCTGTCATTGTAAATAAGAATTTGTTCTTAACTGACTTGCCTAGTTAAATTAAAATATCTGGTCACATATCATTCCACTTTTTATGTTTATTAATGTATGTATATTTCCATACAATTACGAATGCAAACAAACTGGATCCTACGTGTGAGCTGGGTCCTTACGTGTGAGCTGGGTCCTTACGTGTGAGCTGGGTCCTTACGTGTGAGCTGGGTCCTTACGTGTGAGCTGGGTCCTTACGTGTGAGCTGGGTCCTTACGTGTGAGCTGGGTCCTTACGTGTGAGCTGGGTCCTTACGTGTGAGCTGGGTCCTTACGTGTGAGCTGGGTCCTTACGTGTGAGCTGGGTCCTACGTGTGAGCTGGGTCCTACGTGTGAGCTGGGTCCTACGTGTGAGCTGGGTCCTACGTGTGAGCTGGGTCCTACGTGTGAGCTGGGTCCTACGTGTGAGCTGGGTCCTACGTGTGAGCTGGGTCCTACGTGTGAGCTGGGTCCTACGTGTGAGCTGGGTCCTACGTGTGAGCTGGGTCCTACGTGTGAGCTGGGTCCTACGTGTGAGCTGGGTCCTACGTGTGAGCTGGGTCCTACGTGTGAGCTGGATCCTACGTGTGAGCTGGATCCTACGTGTGAGCTGGATCCTACGTGTGAGCTGGATCCTACGTGTGAGCTGGATCCTACGTGTGAGCTGGATCCTACGTGTGAGCTGGATCCTACGTGTGAGCTGGATTTTATGTGTGAGGAGTGTCTAGGGAAGATACATAATACACATGCATTGATTTCCTCACATTAAAGTGTTAGTATCTTGCATAGATCTATGAGTAACCACACTTTCTTCACACAAGACACGCACTTAGAAGTTACCTCACACAAGCTCCGCCCCCCCAAGGTTAACTTCCTGCATGACAGAAAACAGCACTCTCTCTCAAAAAACAGATTGCTCCTTAAATCCTTCATGAGAGGGCTTTGTGGGGAACAAATGGCATGCAGAAAGAAGAAGAGGAGAGGATGGGGAGAGAAGCGGCAATGAGAGTCATTGTTCTTATCATACGCCGTGATTTATGACACAACGGTTGTAACTGATTTGATCATCACGGTTTATTTCCCCTCCTAGTCAGGCGAAAGTAAAAAGTCAGCAATTTTTTTGTAAAAAAAAAACAACGTTTTTTAGTTTTACTGTTGGCCTTTTTTCTCCTCTTTCCTGTGAATCTCGCTTTCTTCCCCCGCCACATACACACGAGCATACTGCCCCCGCCACATACACACGAGCATACTGCCCCCGCCACATACACACGAGCATACTGCCCCCGCCACATACACACGAGCATACTGCCCCCGCCACATACACACGAGCATACTGCCCCCGCCACATACACACGAGCATACTGCCCCCGCCACATACACACGAGCATACTGCCCCCGCCACATACACACGAGCATACTGCCCCCGCCACATACACACGAGCATACTGCCCCCGCCACATACACACGAGCATACTGCCCCCGCCACATACACACGAGCATACTGCCCCCGCCACATACACACGAGCATACTGCCCCCGCCACATACACACGAGCATACTTCCCCCGCCACATACACACGAGCATACTTCCCCCGCCACATACACACGAGCATACTGCCCCCGCCACATACACACGAGCATACTGCCCCCGCCACATACACACGAGCATACTGCCCCCGCCACATACACACGAGCATACTGCCCCCTCCACATACACACGAGCATACTGCCCCCGCCACATACACACGAGCATACTGCCCCCGCCACATACACACGAGCATACTTCTCCCGCCACTTACACACGAGCATACTTCTCCCGCCACATACACACAAGCATACTGCCCCCGCCACATACACACGGGCATACTGCCCCCGCCACATACACACGAGCATACTGCCCCCGCCACATACACACGGGCATACTGCCCCCGCCACATACACACGAGCATACTGCCCCCGCCACATACACACGGGCATACTGCCCCCGCCACATACACACGAGCATACTGCCCCCGCCACATACCCCCCACCCCCCCAGTCAGTGACACACTTTCTCACCCTCCCCCTCTTTCCATAAATATGCTTTTAAATTCACACAATAAATAATTCTCTCTTTCCCTGGTGTTAACGGCACAGCCCGGCCTCCCGCTCGCCTGCACTGCGCCTTACCCAGCATCTGTTGAGAAGAGGGGATTGTCTTGATACCACGAGGCGTGCCTTTAAAGCTGAGATGCACACTGGGAATTGGAAGTAGGGGGAAGGGGTGGAGGGTGTCCTTGGAAAGACTGTTTATTTTCTCTCTGAAAGCCATGCTCATTAGCATAATATTATTACAGAGTTTGGTGTTTTTTTAATATTTTGTGTTTCTCACCTCTTTACTCTCATCAGCTTGTCTGTGATTGTAGATAGAGGAGGAATAAATGACCAGATAAATGAGAGAGCGAGTAAGAAAGGAGGCTAGAGAGTAAGGAAGAAAGAAAGAGAGAGATAGGAAATGACACACTGGTGACAGCAAACACTTGAACATGCATGTGCTTGGAAACAGACAACTGACACACAACATACATCAGACATACAACAGACATGCATCAAACATACAACAGACACGCATCAGACACAGAAAAGAACACACATCAGACACACAACGGACACACATCGGACATACAACGGACACACAACGGACACACAGCAGACACACAACAGACACACAACAGACATCAGACATACATCCGACATACAACAGACACACAATGGACACGCATCGGACATACAACGGACACACAACAGACACACAACAGACACACAACAGACACACAACAGACACACAACAGACACACAACAGACACGCAACAGACACGCAACAGACACGCAACAGACATGCAACAGACATACAACAGACATACAACAGACATACAACAGACATGCATCAGACATGCATCAGACATGCATTAGACATACAACAGACACGCATCAGACACAGAAAAGAACACACATCAGACACACAACGAACATACGACACACATCAGATACACAACAGACACACAACAGACACACAGCAAACATACAACCAACACACAGCAGACAAACAACAGACACACATCGGACATACAACAGACGCACAACGGACACACGACAGACACGCCACAAACATACAACCGACACACAGGGGACACACATCAGACACACATCGGACTCGCGTCAGACACACAACAGACACACAAAAGAACACACATCGGGCACACATCGGAAATACAACAGGCACACATCAGACATACAACAGACACATCAGACACACAACAGACACGCAGCAGAATATACAACATGCACACAACAGACACATAACAGACACACATTGGACAGACAACAGACATGCAACCAACACACAGCGGACACACAACGGACACACAACATATATACAACAGGCTCACAACAGACACACATCAGAAACACAACAGACACACAACAGACATAGTTGCGGGTGAAATTACAAGACAAGATAACACTGTTATTGCATCAAACGGTTGTGTTATGCAACAGAATAGGGGGTTGTTATAACTATATTATATCTGTGTGAACTGAGAGTGGGCCCCTGGGGCTTAATGCTGACAGTAGATTTCGATGCCTCTGGTCACATTCCATTCATGTGAGGGAGATGGCTCCAGTTTGACTGGAAGGTACCAGGGAGAGATGGCTCCAGTTTGACTGGAATTTACCAGGGAGAGATGGCTCCAGTTAGACTGGAAGGTACCAGGGAGAGATGGCTCCGGTTTGACTGGAAGGTACCAGGGAGAGATGGCTCCAGTTTGACTGGAAGGTACCAGGGAGAGATGGCTCCGGTTTGACTGGAAGGTACCAGGGAGAGATGGCTCCGGTTTTACTGGAAGGTACCAGGGAGAGATGGCTCCGGTTTTACTGGAAGGTACCAGGGAGAGATGGCTCCGGTTTTACTGGAAGGTACCAGGGAGAGATGGCTCCGGTTTTACTGGAAGGTACCAGGGAGAGATGGCTCCGGTTTTACTGGAAGGTACCAGGGAGAGATGGCTCCGGTTTTACTGGAAGGTACCAGGGAGAGATGGCTCCGGTTTTACTGGAAGGTACCAGGGAGAGATAGCTCCGGTTTTACTGGAAGGTACCAGGGAGAGATGGCTCCAGGTTTGACTGGAAGGTACCAGGGAGAGATAGCTCTGGTTTTACTGGAAGGTACCAGGGAGAGATGGTTCAGGTTTGGGTTTCTACACAATGAGAACAGTCTTTACAGCAGATACTGTCTGCTGTGAATTATTAGTATATTTCATACAAATCCTAACTTTGTGACCCATTCCATACATCTGTTGTTTGTCATGAACATTCAGGAGGATGTACTTTGCTATAAAATGCTTTGGCTCAAATCCGCTCGGTGGGCTCTTAACAAATCATCCAGGGGTGGTTTGTCGACCTGCTTCATTATTGCAATAATTAATTGGTTATTAATAAGTTTTGAATAAAGTAATATCCTGATTGGTGATTGACCTTGTCTCTCCTCATTATTGATTAGAATTTCCACGACAACATACATCAGACACACACCAGACACACAACAGCCACACAACAAACATACAGACACACACCAGACATACACCGGCACACAGACAGATAAAAGACAGACACGCAGGTATGCAGTCATGACCTATGATTATATAACAAATGTATGCTTTTGATTAGACTGCTGCTACTTTCTCTCAGTGTATAAGGGACTAACTCAAAAGTTCAGAATCCTCACTCCTCTTAGGTTAGGGTTAAGTTCAGGCATTAACTCCAAACTCCAAATTCTTACGGTTAAGGTAATGGTTAAAGTGATAATCCACCCCAAGTGATAATCCACCCCAAACCACTAATTCTAATGATTTACAGTTTTAAATAGTGTTGAATAATACTGATATGTGAAAACAATAATTTTTGTGAAATATTTGATTTTGTCGTTATAACAAGGTTGGTAGAAACGTAAAAATAGTTTTGGGTAATCTGTTGCAGCTCAGTCTACCGCAAAACCCACAATGCAATTGTGGTGGAAATTCTAACCAAGTGATACGAGACTTTGTTATTTCTTCAAACAATCAATGTTTATTATCGATTAAGAATTGCAATAATGGAGCTGGTCAATGATAACCCATTGGTAATCGTTGAGAGCCCGACAAGTAGATTTGGGTTACAGCAAAGTACATCCCCCTGAATGTGCATGACAAACAACAGATGTGTAGAAATATACAAAGGTACAGTGCATTGTGAAAGTATTCGGCCCCCTTGAACTTTGCAACCTTTTGCCACATTTCAGGCTTCAAACATAAAGATATAAAACTGTATTTTTTTGTGAAGAATCAACAACAAGTGGGACACAATCATGAAGTGGAACGACATTTATTGGATATTTCAAACTTTTTTAACAAATCAAAAACTGAAAAATTGGGCGTGCAAAATTATTCAGCCCCCTTAAGTTAATACTTTGTAGCGCCACCTTTTGCTGCGATTACAGCTGTAAGTCGCTTGGGGTATGTCTCTATCAGTTTTGCACATCGAGAGACTGAAATTTTTTCCCATTCCTCCTTGCAAAACAGCTCGAGCTCAGTGAGGTTGGATGGAGAGCATTTGTGAACAGCAGTTTTCAGTTCTTTCCACAGATTCTCGATTGGATTCAGGTCTGGACTTTGACTTGGCCATTCTAACACCTGGATATGTTTATTTTTGAACCATTCCATTGTAGATTTTGCTTTATGTTTTGGATCATTGTCTTGTTGGAAGACAAATCTCCATCCCAGTCTCAGGTCTTTTGCAGACTCCATCAGGTTCTCTTCCAGAATGGTCCTGTATTTGGCTCCATCCATCTTCCCATCAATTTTAACCATCTTCCCTGTCCCTGCTGAAGAAAAGCAGGCCCAAACTATGATGCTGCCACCAACATGTTTGACAGTGGGGATGGTGTGGTCAGGGTGATGAGCTGTGTTGCTTTCATAACGTTTTGCATTGTTGCCAAAAAGTTCAATTTTGGTTTCATCTGACCAGAGCACCTTCTTCCACATGTTTGGTGCGTCTCCCAGGTGGCTTGTGGCAAACTTTAAACAACACTTTTTATGGATATCTTTAAGAAATGGCTTTCTTCTTGCCACTCTTCCATAAAGGCCAGATTTGTGCAATATACGACTGATTGTTGTCCTATGGACAGAGTCTCCCACCTCAGCTGTAGATCTCTGCAGTTCATCCAGAGTGATCATGGGCCTCTTGGCTGCATCTCTGATCAGTCTTCTCCTTGTATGAGCTGAAAGTTTAGAGGGACGGCCAGGTCTTGGTAGATTTGCAGTGGTCTGATACTCCTTCCATTTCAATATTATCGCTTGCACAGTGCTCCCTGGGATGTTTAAAGCTTGGGAAATCTTTTTGTATCCAAATCCTTTAAACCAATTTTTCAGTTTTTGATTTGTTAAAAAAGTTTGAAATATTCAACAAATGTCATTCCACTTCATGATTGTGTCCCACTTGTTGTTGATTCTTCACAAAAAAATACAGTTTTATATCTTTATGTTTGAAGCCTAAAATGTGGCAAAAGGTCGCAAAGTTCAAGGGGGCCGAATACTTTCGCAAGGCACTGTATATGAATGAGTGATGGTACAGAGCAGCATAGGCAAGATACAGTAGATGGTCTCGAGTACAGTATATACATATGAGATGAGTATGTAAACAAAGTGGCATAGTTAGTGGCTAGTGATACATGTATTACATAAAGATGCGGTAGATGATATAGAGTACAGTATATACGTATACATATGCAATGAATAATGTAGGGTATGTAAACATTATATTAGGTAGCATTGTTTAAAGTGCTAGTGATATATTTACATCATTTCCCATCAATTCCCATTATTAAAGTGGCTGGAGTTGAGACAGTGTGTTGGCAGCAGCCACTCATTGTTAGTGGTGGCTGTTTAGCAATCTGATGGCCTTGAGATAGAAGCTGTTTTTCAGTCTCTCGGTCCCAGCTTTGATGCACCTGTACTGACCTCGCCTTCTGGATGATAGTGGGGTGAACAGGCAGTGGCTCGGGTGGTTGTTGTCCTTGATGATCTTTATGGCCTTTCTGTAACATCGGGTGGTGTAGGTGTCCTGGAGGGCAGGTAGTTTGCCCCCGGTGATGCGTTGTGCAGACCTCACTACCCTCTGGAGAGCCTTACGGTTGTGGGCGGAGCAGTTGCCGTACCAGGCGGTGATACAGCCCGCCAGGATGCTCTCGATTGTGCATCTGTAGAAGTTTGTGAGTGCTTTTGGTGACAAGCCGAATTTCTTCAGCCTCCTGAGGTTGAAGAGGCGCTGCTGCGCCTTCTTCACATTTACATTACATTTACATTTAAGTCATTTAGCAGACGCTCTTATCCAGAGCGACTTACAAATTGTTGTCTGTGTGGGTGGACCAATTCAGTTTGTCTGTGATGTGTATGCCGAGGAACTTGAAACTTACTACCCTCTCCACTACTGTTCCATCGATGTGGATAGGGGGGGTGTTCCCTCTGCTGTTTCCTGAAGTCCACAATCATCTCCTTAGTTTTGTTGACATTGAGTGTGAGGTTATTTTCCTGACACCATACTCCGAGGGCCCTCACCTCCTCCCTGTAGGCCGTCTCGTCATTGTTGGTAATCAAGCCTACCACTGTTGTGTCATCCGCAAACTTGATGATTGAGTTGGAGGCGTGTGTGGCCACGCAGTCGTGGGTGGACAGGGAGTACAGGAGAGGGCTCAGAACGCACCATTGTGGGGCCCCAGTGTTGAGGATCAGCGGGGTGGAGATGTTGTTGCCTACCCTCACCACCTGGGGGCGGCCCGTCAGGAAGTCCAGTACCCAGTTGCACAGGGCGGGGTCGAGACCCAGGGTCTCGAACTTGACGACGAGCTTGGAGGGTACTATGGTGTTAAATGCCGAGCTGTAGTCGATGAACAGCATTCTCACGTAGGTATTCCTATTCCTTTTAGTTTCTGTCTGTAGGCAGGGATCAACAAAATGGAGTCGTGGTCAGCTTTTCCGAAAGGAGGGCAGGGCAGGGCCTTATATGCGTCACGGAAGTTAGAATAGCAATGATCCAAGGTTTTGCCAGCCCTGGTTGTGCAATCGATATGCTGATACAATTTAGGGAGTCTTGTTTTCAGATTAGCCTTGTTAAAATCCCCAGCTACAATGAATGCAGCCTCAGGATGTATGGATTCCAGTTTGCAAAGAGTCAAATAAAGTTTGTTCAGAGCCATCAATGTGTCTGCTTGGGGAGGAATATATACGGCTGTGATTATAATCGAAGAGAATTCTCTTGGTAGATAATGCGGTCGACACTTGATTGTGAGGAATTCTAAATCAGGTGAACAGAAGGATTTGAGTTCCTGTATGTTTTTGTGATCACACCACGTCTCATTAGCCATAAGGCATACGCCCCCGCCCCTCTTCTTACCAGAAAGATGTTTGTTTCTGTCGGCGCGATGCGTGGAGATACCAGCTGGCTGCACCGACTCCGATAGCGTCTCTCCAGTGAGCCATGTTTCCGTGAAGCAAAGAACGTTACAGTCTCTGATGTCCCTCTGGAATGCTACCCTTGCTCGGATTTCATAAACGTTGTTGTCAAGAGACTGGACATTGGCGAGAAGTATACTAGGGAGTGGTGCACGATGTGCCCGTCCCCGGAGTCTGACCAGAAGACCGCCTCGTTTCCCTCTTTTACGAAGTCGTTTTTTTGGGTCGCCGGCTGGGATCCATTCCGTTGTCCTGGGTGAAAGGCAGAACAGAGGATCCGCTTCTCGAAAGTCATATTCTTGGTCGTACTGATGGTGAGTTGACGTTGCTCTTATATTCAGTAGTTCTTCTCGACTGTATGTAATGAAACCTAAGATGACCTGGGGTACTAATGTAAGAAAAGAAAAAAAAAAGAAAGAAAAAAAACTGCATAGTTTCCTAGGAACGCGAAGCGAGGCGGCCATCTCTGTATACATCCACCGTTACACCTCCAACTGACTCAAATTATGTCAATTAGCCCATCAGAAGCTTCTAAAGCCATGACATAATTTTCTGGAATCTTCCAAGCTGTTTAAAGGCACAGTCAACTTAGTGTATGTAAACTTCTGACCCACTGGAATTGTGATACAGTGAATTATAAGTGAAATAAAATGTCTGTAAACAATTGTTGGAAAAATTACTTGTGTCATGCAAAAAGTAGATGTCCTAACCGATGTGCCAAAACTATAGTTTGTTAACAAGAAATTTGTGGAGTGGTTGAAAAACGAGTTTTAATAACTCCAACCGAAGTGTATGTAAAATTCCGACTTCAACTGTACATTTTAAAATAAATTATAAATAATGTTTATTTATTTATTGTCCTATCATGATGGAACGATCCCCAACCCTATACCCTCGACACCCACCTTATCAACCTGTACACAAAGTGCTCCTTGGGATGTTTAAAGCCTGGGAAATCTTTTTGTATCCAAATCCGGCTTTAAACTTCTTCACAACAGTATCTCGGACCTGCCTGGTGTGTTCCTTGTTCTTCATGATGCTCTCTGCGCTTTTAACGGACCTCTGAGACTATCACAGTGCAGGTGCATTTATACGGAGACTTGATTTACACACAGGTGGATTGTATTTATCATCATTAGTCATTTAGGTCAACATTGGATCATTCAGAGATCCTCACTGAACTTCTGGAGAGAGTTTGCTGCACTGAAAGTAAAGGGGCTGAATAATTTTGCACGCCCAATTTTTCAGTTTTTGATTTGTTAAAAAAGTTTGAAATATCCAATAAATGCCGTTCCACTTCATGATTGTGTCCCACTTGTTGATTCTTCACAAAAAAATACAGTTTTATATCTTTATGTTTGAAGCCTGAAATGTGGCAAAAGGTCGCAAAGTTCAAGGGGGCCGAATACTTTCGCAAGGCACTGTACATTGTGCTATCAAGCAACAGACAGCAAGATGTAGATTGCACCAGGTTTCTGTCTATAGGTAATTTACTACTTGTTTATACAGGGTTACCTTCTCAGTTTCGCACTCCTTAAAACACAGATACTAATGCAACAGGTCCAGTGTTCACCTGCATGTGAGAAAGAAACTGGAGGGATGGTTTGCCTGACCCTGGCAGACAGGCCAACATTTCACAGACACTAAACATTCAATGGAATGCTGGCTGTGGGTTCTATCACCAAGCCATCATAAATCAATTGCCAGCGCCAAGCCCCAGTACTGAGAAACCTCATTCAATGCATAAACAGTATTATACATAATCTTCTAATTTTCTACCATTGAATTATCTCTCTCTCTAGCCTGGCTGGCTAGCTAGCTAGGTAGCTAGCTGGAAAACAAAGCTACACACAATAATGCCAAAGTCAATATCAGCATGTGAAGTAACTAGCTAGCTGTAAAATTGCCTAAACAAACTGCACTATCAATTTAGGAGTCTGCCTCACCAAGTTCAACTTGTGTCTCTGCCACTGAGCTATAAACAGCGTCTCTGCCCAGGGAGAGAGCAGAGTAATGTTGCTTTCCCATAGAGATACTTCACATGCTGATTCTAATGGAGTAACTAGCCCTTGTGTACATCGCCCATAAGTCACGAGGTGCATTCTGGGTGATTCTGGGACAAGGAGAGTTCTCCTTCAAGGATTGAATGGGAGTCAATTGGGAGCTAGCTCAAAAAAATGAAAATTATCATGAATTTCATGAACAAGAAGTACATATACAATAAAATATTTAAAAAATTCCAAGATGTGAGATAACTAATATGTTCTCTGTAATATTGTATAGCTTTGGAATTGTGACATTACATATTTTCGAGGAAAATAGGCATGTTTCGACTCATACCCTGACTTTGAGAAAGGATTGCTTAGAAGCCAAAATGCCCTAGCAAAAGCAAAACCTACTTAAAGGGAACAGTTCGCACTGTTGTCCCTAGTGGCCGGTTTCCACGTCATCTACCGACATCCTCAGACATGGATGGACTTCGAATACTGACTTGCAGTGGCGATTTTAGCATGTAAATCTTGGTGGGACCAGCAAAGCCACTACA
Source organism: Oncorhynchus masou masou (assembly GCF_036934945.1). Classification (NCBI taxonomy): domain Eukaryota; kingdom Metazoa; phylum Chordata; class Actinopteri; order Salmoniformes; family Salmonidae; genus Oncorhynchus; species Oncorhynchus masou. Next base: position 73,661,869 of record NC_088239.1, on the reverse strand, counting down.
CAAATCAACACAACACTAAACAATACATGAATTGCACTATGACGGTGACAAACAGTGCCCACAAACAGCAGAGCTTTCTTCTCAGCCCCATAGGGAGAATCCTTACGACCGCAACACCTGTCTATCAGGGGGGCCTTGTCTGGCAGCGAAACAGTTCATTCAGCCTTATTTACTGTCTTTTAAAAAAACATAGCTGAAATGGCTGACTTGCTTAAACAAATGTTATTTCTACTGACAATTGAGATGTACAAACTATGGCATAAGGGGATAATGAGAAGATAATTTAGATTAAGACATTAATGAGCGAGCAAGTACAGACATAGTTAATATAACTATTTGTTTAGCACTTTTGAAATGTACAGCGATAGAATTCAGAACATGGGTGGTTTTTACAGTATTCTCCCTGTACACCAATTCAGAACCGTAGGATAAATAAAGGAGGCATATAAACAGACAATGAAAGCTCTTACAATATTCTATGATGACATTCTCTAAAACAGGCTCTAGGCTACATGTGCACCACCAAGTCAGAACAGTAATCTAAGTTATGAGGGGGAAAGGTGCCAAATGATTAGGGGCAGGCACATGGGCTACTAACAGCTTACTACACAACATACACTTAGTATTACTTTCTTAGCTACAGTATACATATATCCCTGGCATATTACATAATTTATGCAGCAGTATACAATACATTTTTGACTCACCTTGTTGTGCTGTGCTCACTTGAACAGGAAGGTGGTGCGGCAGTCCTTCTTGTGGGCAAATTTTGTCATCAACTGGGAACTCTGAAAAAACAATGTTGAATCATGGCGTCAGTGGTCTGCAGGTCAGCGCTCTAGAAAGAGGCCGAGTTCCCGACCTGGAAATCCGAGTTGGCCGTGATTTGAGGTAATTTTATCTGTGGCCCATGACCTTGAGCCTTCTTGGATGGGCACTTCTAATTCAAATCTATGGCAGTACCCAAGGGGCTTGAATTTTAGAGCTCTCCCTGTAGATTTTGCGGTGACGTTGTGTCCCCACGAGTGACAGAACACTGAGCCAATCAAGGTGACAGAACACTGAGCCAATCAAGGCGCAACTAGAGAACATTACCAACCCCTATGCCTTGTACTTTCCGCTGGCTGCTCCACAACCACAGAAAGCACTGAGCTTGGCTGAAACTCTTGCATTTTGGAGCTGACTTTACTCAAGAAAGCAGCAGCTTTATTAACTCAATTATTTTATTTTACATTGTTTGCAAACTGATATGTGACATATTAATGCCAAAGTAAAATGCTAAACAGACAACAAACAGGTGGGGTGGACTCACAACAGGTGGGGCTCTGCCCTGACTGACGGGTCGCAACTGCTGACTTGTATAACGGGGGACCTGGCTGAATATATGTGCTGCTAATAGTGGAATATTTCACAGTATTACTAGTGTTGTGATTGGCGGAGCGACATCTGTTGTCAAACTGGGAAAGCTGTTCTGACTTTGTGGCTGTGTTATCTAGTGGAAATCGCTGTGTCATTTCCTGGTTGCTAAAATTCGACACTGTTTGCTCAATTTCAGTTTATGTCAGAGAACAAGCACTGAATAGTGTATGGAATCATTGTATCATCGAAATCGCTGTGAAATTATATTTTTAATAAGAAAAACCCACGCGCACACACACCCTCTCCCTACCTCTCCCTCCCTTTATTGGCATGAGAAACATATGTTTACATTGCCAAAGCAGGTGAGATAGATAACAAACAAAAGTGAAATAAACAACAGAAATGAACAGTAAACATTACAAAGGAAGAGACAATTCAAATGTCATATTATGGCTATGTACAGTGTTGTAACGATGTGCAAATAGTTAAAGTACAAAATGGAAAACAAATCAACATAAATATGAGTTGTATTTACAATGCTGTCTGCTCTTCACTGGTTGCCCTTTTTTTGTAGCAACAGGTAACACATCTTGCTGCTGTGGTGGCACACTGTTGTATTTAACCTAATAGATACTGGATGGGGGTTTATCAAAATTGGATTTGTTTTCAAATTCTTTGTGGGTCTGTGTAATCTGAGGGAAATATGTGTCTCTAATATGGACATACAGTTGGCAGGAGGTTAGGAAGAGCAGCTCAGTTTCCACCTCATGTTGTGGGCAGTGAGCACATAGCCTGTCTCTCTCGCACTCTCTCCCTCCCTTTCCATCCCTCCCCCCTCTTCTCTACCTTCCACCCTTTCTCTTTCCCTCCCTACCCCTCCTCTCTCTCCCCCCCCCTCCCTCCCCCTCCTCTCCCTCCCTCTCCCCCCTCCTCTCCCTCCCTGCTCTCCATCCCTCCCTCTCTCTCCCAGGCCTGAGGCTAGGGTAGCTCTGTTCTCCATTTATTCTATGACTAATGATGTTCTCTCCCTCTCAAGGTTTTAGCAGGATAATTACATTAACCCTTGTCCTTTGGCTGATCTCAGCTCCTCTTCTCGCACCGGGCAAACCCTGAATTCTGAATTAATACACACACACTTATAAATACAGTATACAAACACAGACGTTTGCGGGCATACCCAACAGTTACACAGACACACACTCACACAATCCTTGCACTTTGTGTAGAACCCCCGAGCAGAAATGTTTCCCATAGCATGCAAACCACAAGAGAGTTTGAGGGGTCAGGTTGGTACCTGCTAGGCATTAGGATGGTGCACCATAGCCCTCCTTCTTGTTATTACATAGAGTAAGAGTGCTGATTTAGGATCTGTCCGTGTAATCTTATTCGTTATGATATAGAAGGCTAAACTGACCCTAGATCAGCACTCAGAGGGTGGCAGGTAGACTAGTGGTTAGAGTGTTGGGCCAATAACTGAAAGGTTGCTGGATCAAATCCCAGAGCTGACAAGGTAAAAATCTGTCATTCTGTCCCTGCGCAAGTCAGTTAACCCACTGTTCTCTGATTGGGAGGGGTTGGGTTAAATGTGGAAGACACATTTCAGTTGAAGTCATTCAGTAGTACAACTGACTAGGTAACCCCCTTTCCTACACTGTAAACCACAAGGCATTTTTAACTCAAATACTTCTAGTAAGTTCAACTTAAAGTCAATGAAATGTAATTATTACCTAACATTTTTATGTGGTACTGACTCAAACCAAAATGGTCACATCAACTACATTTTTAAAATTATGATAGCAAATTAACTTTTTAACCAGCATGCTCTACTGCAGGTAGATTTCTAAAATTGTTTTTAATATCGGTGTTTTTTTACATGTACATGGAGTGATTGATTGATTCATATTATGCTACACAAAAGATGAATAACGTACATTTTTCAAATTTATCCAATCGTTTAGTTAGATTTTTTGCACCTGTAATCACACGGTGCGGCACGTAGCCTAGTGGTTAGAGTGTTGGACTAGCAACTGGAAGGTTGATCGAATCCCTGAGCTGACAAGGTCAAAATCTGTCCTTCTACCCCTGAACAAGGCAGTTAGGCTGCTGTCATTGAAAATAAGAATTTGTTCTTAACTGACTTGCCCAGTTAAATAAAGGTTTCTGTTCCTAACTCTGGCAGCCATTATGAAAGCTGGTGAATAAAAACTCCAACTATTGGATACCCTAACTCTGACTGGATCCAATAGGAATTACACATCACTTTGCAAGCCAGCATAATGTGACTTGCCGGTAGGATTGAAAAATGAATGTACATTTCCCAAATTTTCCAGAAATCCCAGTTGGAAGATGCCTGGAAATTCTCCAAACAGGATTTTGGGGGAATTTGGTGAAAGATACGGCAATTTTGCAACCCTACTTGCAGGCCTGATGTGGCTTGTAAAACCATGAGTTTCAGACCATCGTATTAGGGTAAAAATAGGCCTCAAATAAGGCCTTATGAGATATGTAATGTATTGTCATAAAGAGTTTAATTATAATGATAATATTCACCTAGGAACTAATTTGGTGAAGGCCACTGGACAGAACACGAAGGAATTCAACAAGCATGTCTCTATCACTAACAAATACAGTCATGGGTGGTAACTCTACAATTCACTCGAAAGGCAAGGCACACTGGGAAATTCTATTGGAGGCGTGGCTTAGTGGGGGGTGACTCACAGTGACTATCGGTTTAAGTGTAAACTACAAAATCACTTTAAGTAACTGTATGCATATGTATGGATGCTGTACATCGACTAGAATTTGGCCTTCAATACCATAGTGCCCTATAAGCTCATCATAAAGCGCACAACCCTGCGACTGAACTCCTCCCTATGCAACTGGGTCCTGGACTTTCTGGAGCAAAGCCCCCAGGCGGTGAAGATAAGCAACATTATTTCCTCCAGCCTGATCCTCAACACGGGGATCTCACAAGGGTGTCCTCAGTTCCCGACTGTACTCCCTGCATACCCACAACTGCTTGGCCTCACGTAGTTACAACTCCATCATCAAGTCCACTGACAACACGACAGTAGTAGGCCTGATTACCAACAGCAATGAGACAGCCTTCAGAGAGGATGCAGGCACTCTGACGACGTGGTGCCTCTGCGTTCCTCTGCACAAGTTCCTCTGCGTACACATCTCTGAGTTGAAATGGTCAACCACTCTGACGTGGTGCCTCTGCGTTCCTCTGCACAAGTTCCTCTGCATACACATCTCTGATGAGTTCAAAAGGTCAACCACTCTGACGTGGTGCCTCTGCACAAGTTCCTCTGCGTACACATCTCTGAGTTGAAATGGTCAACCACTCTGACGTGGTGCCTCTGCGTTCCTCTGCACAAGTTCCTCTGCGTACACATCTCTGATGAGTTGAAATGGTCAAACCACACGGACACCGTGGTGAAGAAAGCACGCCAGCAACTCTTCAGAAATATAGCCTGTCCCCGAGGGCCCTCACAGTGTTGGTTGCATCACGGCCTAGTACGGCAACTGCTCCCGCCTCACAACGAGAATTTACCCTGCCCCCAACCCCCCAATGGACAGCTGTTACAGCTGTAAATATGTATTTCACTATTGGTGCTCTGGGCATTACAATTTCACTGTACCCTGTGATTACATCTGCGATCCTGTGTGTGTGACTGTATGGGTTGGCGTGTAAATAGTCTCTTAACACATCAGCGATTTCATTTGGCAGCAGTTAAAATTGTATATCCAAAGTTCATGGAGTGGACATTACACCTTGAAGGAAAGGATGGAATATCTGCAGTTTACCTGCTTCTTTCCAATCCTTTTACACACACACACACAGACAAACATACACACAGACAAACATACACACAGACAAACATACACACAGACACACAGAAACACACACACAGACAAACATACACACAGACAAACATACACACAGAAACACACACACAGAAACACACACACAGACAAACATACACACAGACAAACATACACACAGACAAACAGACACACACAGACAGACAAACAGACACACAGACAAACAGACACACAGAAACACACAGACACACAGACACACACAGACAAACACACACACATACAAACATACACACAGACAAACATACACACAGACAAACATACACACACACACACAGACAAACATACACACAGACAAACAGACACATAGAAACACACACACAAATACATACACAGATACATACTCAGACACGCACAGACACACAGACACAAACAGACACACACACACAGACACACAGAATCAAAGAGACACACAAACACACAGACACACACACACACACTCACAGACACAGACACACACAGACATACACACAGACACAGATACATACACAGCCACGCACACACACAGGCAAACAGACACACAGAAACAAAGAGACACACAGAGACAAACACACACAGACACATACACAGATACATATATACACAGTCACACAAAAGACACATACACAGATACATACACAGCCACGCACGCACACAAACAGACACACAGACACATATACTCACAGACACACACACACAGACAGACAGACAAACACACAAAGATACAAAGACACACACACACAGTAGGCCTTGCAGGCACGCAGATCTTCAGTAACCCTGTACCAGCACCCTGGGGGCCCATACACAGAGGAGACATCCCGCCAAAACTCTCATCCCCCCCATCGCTGCTGTCCTTCAGCATTTTTTCATCCCTCTCTTCCTCGGCCAGGCTCTCACTTCTTACTCTCTTTCTTTTCAATTCTTCTCATCACTCTCTTTTCTTTTTGAAACCGTTCCATATCTGTGTAGACCCCTCCTCTTCTCTATCCCTCCCTCTCTCCATCCCCCCATCCCTCCCCAAGCGCTCATCCCATCTGCAGTATTCATTAAAACACATTCAGCAGTGGTGGACTCTGGAGACACACACACACACACAGAGGCAAACTCTTCCTAATATCCAAAGCAGCACAGCCCTATATGGATCTATCCACTAACACTCAAGGGCGGTGTTAGTGGATTAGTGATTGGTCCAGAAAGTGATGGGTTGGGCCAGAGCCAGAACACACGTGGGTAAAGTGGGGTTTTGTAAATTCCTTATTGGCTTTGATACTCTGATTTGGTTAGAGATGATCCAAACGCGGATGACTTTGTTTTGTACAACAGCCCCCTTTTGACGTCACCACAAATGACTTCAGTCTCAGACTGAAGTATATAGGGAACAAAAGTAGTGCACTACATAGGTAATAGGGTCCCATTTAGGATGGACATGTTCTTCCATCATCTATTTTTCTACACTACTGCACCTCTGTGCGTGAGAAGAGTCCTCTGAGAAGAGAAGAGTTTAAAACAGGCCGTGGCAAAGTCTCATTATTTATATATTTCCAATAGGGCGGCTGCTGTTCAGCATACAGTACATACCGGTACTGTAGAGTGGTCCTGTATTACTTCAGTCTGCACTCTGCATTGGTCTCTCTCGCTCCCCCTCTCTCTCTCTCTCTTCTCTCCCCTTCCTCGCTCCTTCCCTCCCTCCTTCTCTTCCCCTCCCTCCCCCTCTCTCTCTCTCTCTCTCTTCCCTTCTCTTCCCCTCCCTCCCTCCTTCTCTTCCCCTCCCTCCCTCCCCCTCTCTCTTCCCTTCTCTTCCCCTCCCTCCCTCCTTCTCTTCCCCTCCCTCCCTCCCCCTCTCTCTCTTCCCCTCCCTCTCTCTCTCTTTTTCCACACAGCCCAGTTCAGCGCTAGGCACGCAAAAGCAATTTAATGCATCCTCTGTGAATTATTTACACAGGTATACATACACAAACACAGCAGTACAGATATACACACACACACACACACACACACACACACACACACACCTCCGCATGCACACAGACAGATCTAGTTTCTAGTTTTAAAGTCACATGCACAAGTACAGTGAAATGCCTTTCTTGCAAACTCAAAACACAACAATGCAATAATGAATAACAATGTATTACTAGAACAAAACACATGATAAATAAGAATAGGAAATATAGGAAGTATTCACACAATATAGTACAGTAAGTAAGTAAGCAAACTATATAGAGGAAATATTTGGTATCAGTTCCAATACCGTATTTACAATGGGCAGGGATACTGGGAAGGTATACTGGGAAGGTATACTGGGCAGGGATACTGGGAAGGTATACTGGGAAGGTATACTGGGAAGGTATACTGGGAAGGGATACTGGGCAGGGATACTGGGCAGGGATACTGGGAAGGTATACTGGGCAGGGATACTGGGCAGGGATACTGGGAAGGTATACTGGGAAGGTATACTGGGCAGGGATACTGGGCAGGGATACTGGGCAGGGATACTGGGCAGGGATACTGGGAAGGTATACTGGGAAGGTATACTGGGAAGGTATACTGGGAAGGGATACTGGGCAGGGATACTGGGAAGGTATACTGGGAAGGGATACTGGGCAGGTATACTGGGAAGGTATACTGGGCAGGGATACTGGGAAGGTATACTGGGCAGGGATACTGGGCAGGGATACTGGGAAGGTATACTGGGAAGGTATACTGGGAAGGTATACTGGGAAGGTATACTGGGAAGGTATACTGGGAAGGGATACTGGGCAGGGATACTGGGCAGGGATACTGGGAAGGTATACTGGGAAGGTATACTGGGAAGGGATACTGGGAAGGTATACTGGGAAGGTATACTGGGAAGGTATACTGGGAAGGTATACTGGGCAGGGATACTGGGAAGGGATACTGGGAAGGGATACTGGGAAGGTATACTGGGAAGGTATACTGGGAAGGTATACTGGGAAGGGATACTGGGCAGGGATACTGGGCAGGGATACTGGGCAGGGATACTGGGCAGGGATACTGGGCAGGGATACTGGGCAGGGATACTGGGAAGGGATACTGGGAAGGTATACTGGGAAGGTATACTGGGAAGGTATACTGGGAAGGGATACTGGGCAGGGATACTGGGAAGGTATACTGGGAAGGGATACTGGGCAGGGATACTGGGAAGGTATACTGGGCAGGTATACTGGACAGGGATACTGGGAAGGTATACTGGGAAGGGATACTGGGCAGGGATACTGGGCAGGGATGCTGGGAAGGTATACTGGGCAGGGATACTGGGCAGGGATACTGGGAAGGTATACTGGGCAGGGATACTGGGAAGGGATACTGGGCAGGGATCCTGGACAGGGATACTGGGAAGGTATACTGGGAAGGGATACTGGGCAGGGATACTGGGAAGGTATACTGGGCAGGGATACTGGGCAGGGATACTGGGAAGGTATACTGGGCAGGGATACTGGGCAGGGATACTGGGAAGGTATACTGGGAAGGTATACTGGGAAGGGATACTGGGCAGGGATACTGGGAAGGTATACTGGGCAGGGATACTGGGAAGGGATACTGGGCAGGGATACTGGACAGGGATACTGGGAAGGTATACTGGGAAGGGATACTGGGCAGGGATACTGGGCAGGGATACTGGGAAGGTATACTGGGCAGGGATACTGGGAAGGGATACTGGGAAGGTATACTGGGCAGGGATACTGGGCAGGGATACTGGGAAGGGATACTGGGCAGGGATACTGGGCAGGGATACTGGGAAGGTATACTGGGAAGGGATACTGGGCAGGGATACTGGGAAGGGATACTGGGCAGGGATACTGGGAAGGGATACTGGGCAGGGATACTGGGAAGGTATACTGGGCAGGGATACTGGGCAGGGATACTGGGAAGGTATACTGGGCAGGGATACTGGGCAGGGATACTGGGCAGGGATACTGGGCAGGGATACTGGGCAGGGATACTGGGCAGGGATACTGGGCAGGGATACTGGGCAGGTATACTGGACAGGGATACTGGGCAGGGACACTGGGCAGGGACACTGGACAGGGATACTGGGCAGGGATACCCATTGCTTCTGTAGACACAGGGGATGTCAGTGTAAGCTACACAAACGCTCACACTCTCACTTTCATTCACACACACACACACACACACACACACACACAGAGAGAGAGAGAGATTACTAAGGCAATCAAGGTAATTTCAAAGACTTCAACACTTAAAGTGTCTTAGTGCTGGACATTTCTCTCCCATTTTCCTCTGGGTCATGTTTAAGGTCAGTGAACCCTCAACCCAAAACCTTTAGCAGTGTGTCTGTGTATGCGTGTCTAATTGTATGTGTGTGTTTGCGTGTGTGCCTAAGTGCTAGTATGCATCGGTGCGTGTGTATGCATGTGTATGTGTGCATTTGTATGGGAGCGGTGGAGTGTGTGTGTGGGAGCAGGGGTGTATTGGTGTGTGTATGGGAGCGGGGGAGTGTGTGTGGAAGCGGGGGAGTGTGTGTATGGGAGCAGGGGAGTGTGTGTGTGTATGGAAGCGGGGGAGTGTGTGTGGGAGCAGGGGTGTTTGTGTGTGTGTATGGGAGCGGGGGAGTGTGTGTGTGGGAGCAGCGGAGTGTGTGTGTGTGTATGGGAGCAGGGGTGTGTGTGTGTATGGGAGCGGGGGAGTGTGTGTGTGTATGGGAGCGGCGGAGTGTGTGTGTGTATGGGAGCGGCGGAGTGTGTGTGTGTATGGGAGCGGGGGAGTGTGTGTGTGTGTGTGTATGGGAGCGGGGGAGTGTGTGTGTGTGTGTGTGTATGGGAGCGGGGGAGTGTGTGTGTGTGTGTGTGTGGGGAGCGGGGGAGTGTGTGTGTGTGTGGGGAGCGGGGGAGTGTGTGTGTGTGTGTGGGAGCGGGGAGTGTGTGTGTGTGTGTGTGTATGGGAGCGGCGGAGTGTGTGTGTGTATGGGAGCGGCGGAGTGTGTGTGTGTATGGGAGCGGGGGAGTGTGTGTGTGTGTGTATGTGAGCGGGGGAGTGTGTGTGTGTGTCTGGGAGCGGGGGAGTGTGTGTGTGTGTGTGGGAGCGGGGGAGTGTGTGTGTGTGTGTGTGTGTGTATGGGAGCGGGGGAGTGTGTGTGTGTGTGTGTATGGGAGCGGGGGAGTGTGTGTGTGTGTGTGTGTGTGTGTGTGTGTGTGTGTATGGGAGCGGGGGAGTGTGTGTGTGTATGGGAGCGGGGGAGTGTGTGTGTGTGTGTGTGTGTGTGAGTGTGTGTGTGTGTATGGGAGCAGGGGAGTGTGTGTGTATGGGAGCAGCGGAGTGTGTGTGTATGGGAGCAGGAGAGTGTGTGTGTATGGGAGCAGGGGAGTGTGTGTGTGTATGGGAGCAGCGGAGTGTGTGTGTGTGGGAGCAGCAGAGTGTGTTTATTTACCCTAAAAGCACATTCCCTTTAGCATGTCCCAAGCTCCCACAGACGTTACAACAGAGAGAGATTCCATCCGATGTTATCTGGAATACAAGTCCAAAACATCAGTGAAAACAGACAGACGGACCAGATCGCATCTACATTACAAACTTCATAAGCTTTTACGGTCACAATCATTTTACAACGATGAAAAATGTAATGAAAATGAAATGATTGAAACTTTAAACTACCCCTTGGTCTGAATGAGGGAAGAGCTGTGAATAGACCGACAATTATCTCGGTCACCAGATCATTGAAGGGGAGTTCCGTTATAGATTACCTGAGCCCATAAAAGAGAAAGACAGAGAGAGAGAGCGGGATAAGGGAGAGAGAGAGAGAGAGCGGGATAAGGGAGAGAGAGATAAGGGAGAGAGAGAGAGAAGGATAAGGGGGAGAGAGAGAGGGATAATGGATCGAGAGAGAGAGAAAGAGAGGGATAAGGGAGCGAGAGAGAGTGAGAGGAAAGGAGGGAGGTCGGAGATCGCTCTCTCACACACACACACACACACACACACACACACACACACACACACACACACACACACCCAAACCCCTCTGCTCCGAGAGACTGCACTGCACTCCAGGAAAATCGATCCTCCTTCAGAGTAAAGAAATTTATGAAGCAGGAACATAAACGCAGTCATGTCCAATTAGCTCCACTGAATTTACGATTGGAGGAGGAGGGAGGTGAGGAGACAGGGAAGAGGAGATGGGTGGTGATAAAGACATTAGGCGAGGCCAATAAGACCTGCTGATCAATGACCCGTCTCCACACTATGGAGCGTGAGTGTGCGTATGTGCGTGGGTATGTGTGTGTGTCTAAAGCGTTGTGGTCCCAGACAGCACACCAGTACCTGGTTTGCCTAGAGCATATGAACCAGAAGGAGGAGAATAGCCAGCTAGTGTGAGTTTGGAGTTCTACTGTAGATCTACTGAGAATCAGATCAAGTACAATGTCCCAAATGGCACCCTATTTCTTCTTAATTTATTTATTTAACCTTTATTTAACCAGCCAAGTCAGTTAAAAAACTAATTCTTATTTACAATGACGGCCTACCGGGGAACAGTGGGTTAACTGCCTTGTTCAGGGACAGAACGACAGATTTTTTTTAACCTTGTCAGCTCAGGGATTCAATCCAGCAAACTTTCAGTTACTGGCCCAACGCTCTAACCACTAGGCTACCTACCGCCTGATCAAAAGTGCACTACAAAGGGAATAGGATGCCACTTGGGCCATAGTCATTGAGAAAAGCACCATGGTAATAGAACTAACCCTGTCATTTCCTTCCAAACAGCGAAGACACAGAGACATTACCTTTACATGTTAGTCATTTAACAGACACTCTTATCCAGAGCAACTTACAGTTAGCACATTCATCTTAAGATAGCTAGGTAAGTTGCGAACATGTACACTACAGTACTTTCTCCGTGATGGATGAATGAACAGCGAGAGAGAGAAAAAGGACAGGAGGGAGATCTCCCCTGCTGTGTGTGAAGCTGCATTGATGCAGTCTGTCTGTCATCCCAGGTTAGAGAAGCATCCATGCGGACCGTCCTCCTGGTGTTCCCCCTGCGGTCAGGGAGCAAGGCTGATTGGCAGCATTGCCCCCCCCCCCACACACACACACACACACAGAGTGGTAAAGTCTCCTCCATCCTCCTCTGTCATCCCTTCATCTCGGAGGAAGGGATTCTCTCCTACTTCCCTCGCCCCCGCAACCCAACACCTTTACATTGTATAGTCCACTGGATGGGAGGGAGGAGACAAGGAGGGAAGAGAGCAAGAGAGAGATGGTTGAGAGAGAAGAGGAGAAGAACACGCGTAAAAGAAGACGAGAGATGAAGGCCTATTAACGGCTGCTTCCAGCATTTTCCCCAGTCTCCCTCCATCTCTCCCTGCTCCTCTCCTAGCCTCAATCTCTCCCTCCTCTTCTCCTCTCCTCCGTCTCTCCCTTCTCCTCCCCTCCATCTCTCCCTTCTCCTCTCCTCCCTTCTCTCTCTCCCTTCTCCTCTCCTCCATCTCTCCCTGCTCCTCTCCTAGCCTCAATCTCTCCCTCCTCTTCTCCTCTCCTCCGTCTCTCCCTTCTCCTCCCCTCCATCTCTCCCTTCTCCTCTCCTCCCTTCCATCTCTCCCTTCTCTCTCTCCCTTCTCCTCCATCTCTCCCTCTTCCTCTGCTAGCCTTCATCTATCCTTTCTCCTCTCCTCCATCTCTCCCTCCACTCCTGCCTCCATCTCTCCCTCTTCTAGCCTCCATCTGTCCCTTTTCTCCTCCATCTGTCACTTCTCTCCTCTCCTCCATCTTTCCCTTCCTCTCCTAGCCTCCATCTCTCCCTCCTTCTCTCTTCCATCTCTCCCTTCTCTTCTCCTAGCCTCCATCTCTCCCTCCTTCTCTCCTCCATCTCTCCCTTCTCTTCTCCTAGCCTCCATCACTCCCTCCTCCTCTCCTCCACATGATGCTCCCTTGATGTTTGTTTATCTTTTATTTGTATTTATTTCTCTAATCTCTCCCATCTCTCTCTCTGTCTCCAACTGGCTCTCCTGCCCGCATCTCACAACGAACACACACACACACTGTAATGCCAGAGTGAGAGAGAGAGAGTGAGAGTGAGAGCGAGAGCTAGACAGGTGCACTAGTTAATTCAGAAAGACAGGCAGGCAGGCAGAATGACAGACAGACCGGTAGGCAGACTGATAGACAGACAGGCAGATGGACGGACAGACACACACACAATCACATTCAAACACAGTTCAGCTTTGTCTGTGTTTGTCTCCGTCCATCTGTCCACCTGTCTGTCTGTACAAGTGGAGCTACTACCTAGCAGACAGAGAGATGCGTTTTCATATATCTCTCTCTGTCGGTCTCTGTCTCTGTCTTGCTCCCTGTCTCAGTCTCCCTCTCTCTCTCTCTCTCTCTCTGTACAGTTTCTCTCTCTCTGATGGATCCTGATGTCCTGTCCTCAGCTAAGAGCTCCCTCCCTCCCTCACTGCTCCACTCACTTCAGTTTGATGACTGCAGTGGGGGAGATGCAGCAGTCAGACATTAACATATTGTGATTGTGGCCCATGTATTATTAGTGTGCAGAGGGACTGTGAGTAGAGAGAAGGAGAACTCCCACTCTTCAAAAGCCTGAGTGTTACAATCACTCATCTGGAAAAAGACAGTAGTTCCGGGGTGGAGATGGGAGAGGGGGAAGGTGTGTGTATGTCAGGAGTTGGGGAAAGCAGGTTAAGGGTGGGCTGCAGCATCTTGCTACACATTTTGGTTTGGGCTTTAACCAGCCCTGGGTCATGTTCAGGCTGCAAATAAAATAAAAAGCACTGAAAAAGGGTGGGATTATGTAGATTTATTAACGTTCAATAAATTCCCTAGTTCTCCCGAAATCCAGCTCAGAGGATTCCCGGAATCAGGAGGGAATAAATCCTCCAACCAGGATTTATGGAAAACTAGGGAATTCATTGAAAGTTCCTGGAATTTTTCAACCCTACTGTACCTATACTTGTCTAATTATAATTTTTTGGTTTCTGTGTGTGTGTGTGTGTGCGTGCGTGTGTGTGCGTGAGTGGGAGCACTACATGAAGTGTGTGTTTGCGAGAGCAATAGAACGAGCGCGACAGAAGGGTGGCAGACCGTTTCCCTTGCTAAATGCATGTATCAAGACGTGGTTGTATGTTCTTCAGTTGACATGACTCTAATTGACGCAAGGGAAGCCTATAATCCTCTATACATTCTAGATCTACTCTATTTTCCTACTAAGATTTATTCCTGAAGATAAAATAATCCACAGGTGCTGATAAGGTACAGTAATGGGGTAGCCTGTCAGTCAGTCAGGCCATTGCTCAAGATCTACTTCGAAGTCCGATGTCCGCACGGTACCCAGGACGACAAGAGATGCCTTCAAAACTGGCAAGTAAGCATTGGTTTTGCTAGGGTCTTGTGGATTGGGGTGGCTGATGGGCGTAAACGGCGAGCTCCGGCTCCAAGGCTCACATATTCAATCCCAGTGACAGGCAGCATTTCTTTTTACCATATCTCAAACATGACCATATCTCAACCATTAATGCCTAAACTTAAACAGCTGCGAGGCGCCGGAAACAGCAGCAGAGCAACCCAGGTTGTCCAAAACACTTAGAAATGTCATGTTTGGAGAAACTTTGAAATTTGACGTTTGGAGAAACGTGGACAAACATTGGAATCTGAAGTTAAATTGGTCAAAGTGTGAGATCTTGTTTCAGTCATCCCTGGATCCGTCCTCTGTCACATCCTCTCTCTGAGTAATGCACCAGGATGGCTCAAAAGGGAACGCAGTAAACCTGCCCCATAGAAAGAGAGGTGTCCAGTAAACCTGCCCCATAGATAGAGAGATGTCCAGTAAACCTGTCCCATAGACAGAGAGATGTCCAGTAAACCTGTCCCATAGACAGAGAGATGTCCAGTAAACCTGTCCCATAGACAGAGAGATGTCCAGTAAACCTGCCCCGTAGAAAGAGAGATGTCCAGTAAACCTGCCCCGTAGAAAGAGAGATGTCCAGTAAACCTGCCCCATAGACATAGAGCTGTCCAGTAAACCTGCCCCATAGAAAGAGAGCTGTCCAGTAAACCTGCCCCATAGAAAGAGAGCTGTCCAGTAAACCTGTCCCATAGAAAGAGAGATGTCCAGTAAACCTGTCCCATAGAAAGAGGGATGTCCAGTAAACCTGTCCCATAGAAAGAGAGATGTCCAGTAAACCTGTCCCATAGAAAGAGAGATGTCCAGTATACATGTCCCATAGACAGAGAGATGTCCAGTATACCTGTCCCATAGAAAGAGAGATGTCCAGTAAACCTGCCCCATAGACACAGAGATGTCCAGTAAACCTGCCCCATAGAGAGATGTCCAGTAAACCTGCCCCATAGAAAGAGAGATGTCCAGTAAACCTGTCCCATAGAAAGATAGATGTCCAGTAAACCTGCCCCATAGACAGAAAGATGTCCAGTAAACCTGCCCCATAGACAGAAAGATGTCCAGTAAACCTGTCCCATAGAAAGATAGATGTCCAGTAAACCTGCCCCATAGAAAGAGAGATGTCCAGTAAACCTGCCCCATAGAAAGAGAGATGTCCAGTAAACCTGCCCCATAGACAGAAACATGTCCAGAAAACCTGTCCCATAGAAAAAGAGATGTCCAGTAAACCTGCCCCATAGAGAGATGTCCAGTAAACCTGCCCCATAGACAGAAAGATGTCCAGTAAACCTGTCCCATAGAAAGAGAGATGTCCAGTAAACCTGCCCCATAGACAGAAAGATGTCCAGTAAACCTGTCCCATAGAAAAAGATGTCCAGTAAACCTGCCCCATAGACAGAAAGATGTCCAGTAAACCTGCCCCATAAACATAGAGATGTCCAGTAAACCTGCCCCATACACATAGAGATGTCCAGTAAACCTGCCCCATAGAAAGAGAGATGTCCAGTAAACCTGCCCCATAGAAAGAGAGATGTCCAGTAAACCTGCCCCATAGACAGAAAGATGTCCAGTAAACCTGTCCCATAGAAAAAGAGATGTCCAGTAAACCTGCCCCATAGACAGATGTCCAGTAAACCTGCCCCATAAACATAGAGATGTCCAGTAAACCTGCCCCATAGACATAGAGATGTCCAGTAAACCTGCCCCATAGACAGAAAGATGTCCAGTAAACCTGCCCCATAAACATAGAGATGTCCAGTAAACCTGCCCCATAAACATAGAGATGTCCAGTAAACCTGCCCCATAGAAAGAGAGATGTCCAGTAAACCTGCCCCATAGAAAGAGAGATGTCCAGTAAACCTGCCCCATAGAGAGATGTCCAGTAAACCTGTCCCATAGACAGAGAGATGTCCAGTAAGCCTGTCCCATAGAAAGAGAGATGTCCAGTAAACCTGTCCCATAGAAAGAGAGATGTCCAGGACACCTGTCCCATAGACAGAGAGATGTCCTGTAAACCTGTCCCATAGAAAGAGATATTTCCAGTAAACCTGTCCCATAGAAAAAGAGATGTCCAGTAAACCTGTCCCATAGACAGAGCGATGTCCAGTAAACCTGTCCCATAGAAAGAGAGATGTCCAGTAAACCTGTCCCATAGAAAGAGAGATGTCCAGTAAACCTGTCCCATAGAAAGAGAGATGTCCAGTAAACCTGTCCCATAGAAAGAGAGATGTCCAGTAAACCTGTCCCATAGAAAGAGAGATGTCCAGTAAACCTGTCCCATAGAAAGAGAGATGTCCAGTGTGCACACGGACACTGAGTATACAAAATATTAAGAACACCTGCTCTTTTCATGACATTGACTGAACAGGTGCATCCAGGTCAAAGCCATGATCCCTTATTGATGTCTCTTGTTAAATCCACTTCAGTCAGTGTAGATGAAGGGGAGGAGACAGGTTAAGGTTAATAAATCCTCTTAAGAATCTCTACAGATTGATATCCCACTCTCGGTACGGTTGAGCTAATGTATGCTAATGTGTTTAGCATGACATTGTAAGTAACAGGAAAATTTCCCAGGACATAGGCATATCTGATATTGGCAAAAAGCTTAAATTCTTGTTAATCTAACTACACTGTCAAATTTACAGTAGCTATTACAGTGAAATAATACCATGCTATTGTTTGAGGAGAGTGCACAGTTATGAACTTAAAAAAGTATGAATAAAACAATTAGGCACATTTGAGCAATCTTAACACAAAATGTTGAACAGAAATACAATGGTTCATTGGATCAGTCTAAAACTTTGCACATACAATGCTGCCATCCGGTGGACAAAATCTAAATTGCACCTTTCTCTTGCATTGCAAAGATGGTGGGACAAAAAAAACGCATGTTTTTTTCTTTGTATTATCTTTCACCAGATATGTGTTATATTCTCCTACATTCATTTCACATATCTGCAATCTTCAAAGTGTTCCCTTTCAAATGGTATCAAGAATATGCATATCCTTGCTTCAGGTCCTGAGCTACAGGCAGTTAGATTTAGGTATGTCATTTTAGGTGATAATTAAAATAAAAAAAGGGGCGGATCCTTAAGATTAAAGAAGGATTTTTAAGCCTTGAGACAATTGAGACATGGACTGTATGTGTGCCATTCCCAGGGTGAGTGGACAAGACAATAAATATAAGTGCCTTTGAATGGGGTATGGTTGTAGGTGCAAGGCGCACCGGTTTGTGTCAAGAACTGCAATGCTGCTGGGTTTTTCACACTCATCAGTTTTCCGTGTGTATCAAGAATAGTCCAGCACCCAAAGGACATCCAGCCAACTTGACACAACTGTGGGAAGCATTGGAGTCAACATGGGCCCCCATCCCTGTGCAACGCTTTTGACACCTTGTAGAGTCCATGGCCCAATGAATTTAGGCTGATCTGAGGGTTAAAAAAAAGTCAGGGGTGCAACTCAATATTAGGAAGATGTTCCTAATGTTTGGTATACTCAATGTATACGCATTTGTTTGCATGTGTGTGTGCGTGCGTGTACGTGCATGTGTCTAGGTGAATATAGGGCTGTGCTTCTCTCTGAATGAATTCAGTGATTCACTGTGATCTATAAAGTTTTAGTCCAGGGTCCGTATCCACATAGTGTCTCAGAATAGGAGTGCTGATCTAGGGTCAGATTTTCCTTTTAGATCATAATGAATAATATTATATGGACAGATCCTAGGTCCTATCACTCGTACTCTGAGATGCTTTGTGGATTGGGGTGTTAGTGTACACTCCTCCACTATGTTCTAGAGTTAGGTGCTATAATGGAATGAAAGGTAATAATGTAGGTAATGCAGTTAAAGGAGAGGACTGGTGACGCAGGGAGGGAGGTGTACATCTGAAACTAGAGAGACGAGAGAGAGAGAATACGGCCCGGTACCAAGCTTCCTTCCATCCAGGACCTCTATACCAGGCGGTGTCAGAGGAAGGCCTGAAAAATTGATTCCAGCCACGCCAGTCATGGACTGTTCTCTCTGCTACCGCACGGCAAGCGGTACCGGAGCACCAAGTCTAGGTCCAAGAGGCTTCTAAACAGCTTCTACCCCCAAGCCATCAGACTCCTGAACATCTAATCAAATGGCTACCCAGACTATTTGCATTGCCCCCCTCTCTTTTACACCACTGCTACTCTCTTTTATCATCTATGCATAGTCACTTTAATAACTTTACCTACATGTACATATTACCTAAATTATCTTGACTAACCGGTGCCCCCGCACATTGACTCTGTACCGGTACCCCCTGTATATAGCTTCGCTATTGTTATTTTACCTCTGCTCTTTATCTACTTGGAACTTTTATTTCTTATTCTCATTTCTATTTGTAAGAAAGCATTTCACTGTAAGGTCTACACCTGTTGTAGTCGGCGCATGTGACAAATACAATTTGATTTGATTTGAGAGAGAGGGGAGATTGTGAGAGAGAAAGAGAAAGGGTCCAGACGGAGAGAGAGAGAGACAGAGAAGTGATGAAGGAAGCTTGAAGTAGTAATTTTGCCAGTGTACAGGGCCCATTCATTGAATATTTGATGTAGACGGATAGCTGTCCACTCCTGCAGAACAAACCAGATTGGAATCCAGCCGCTCATCTGGAAAAGACTAATTTAAAGTCAGAGCCGCCGTGACATCCTCAAGATCCTCATTTCCTGTCTCATGATTCTTACTGCTGGACCAACCCACCTGGGCTCTGCCCCTTGTCACACACACACAAGCATGCGTGCAAACACACACATAAATATGTGCTCACACAACACGCACGCACGTACGCAAACATGCAAACATGCACACTCAAACACACAAACCTATCAGCCCGGCTTTCCTGGCAATTATCGACCAAACTGAGCAGATTTATTCTTGAACAACAAGCAGTAGTTTTGAGTGTGCATCAGTGAGAGTTCAGAGCTGTCTGTCAATGATGTTATGGTACCAGATCCACATTGTATTCTTCCTTATTGTCTCTTGAATGCAAGTGTGTATAAATCAAAAATTACACTTTGCCAAGTTAGAGTTCACACAGCTACTATTGCTGCTCCTCTCTCCCCTCCACCCAGGTGTCTAACATGCTGGCCACACCACTCACATTACGTGCGTGAGCGTTGCAAAATAAATGTACACATACATGCTATTTAATCCTTGCATCCGAACTGCTCACGTGCATCTGTGTAGCCAGGCGCTAAAATAGAACCTGGTTCTATTTGTGACGTTTGATGTGCTGCAAGTCCCGCCTCTCCCATCTCCCCATTGGTTTTTAGGAGCATATACCCACGTGGGTGATTGATAGATGAACTGAAGTCCACACTCCAGTCCAGTTGGTGGTGGTAACGCACCTTAAAGTTGGTTGCCAACCGACATATAGAGTCTGAAGAAGAAGATGAAGGTAAAACAACAACCCAATGTTTATATCCCAGGACAAATTAGCTATCAACAGCAAGCTAGATAGCTAAATTGCCATGAATGTTAAATACTTTTCAACCTGTCCCCAAATGAATATAGTTGGTTCATTTTGATATTTCAACCGGTGTGTCCTGATTGCGTCTGGTGTGGATGGACAAAATCAGCACACTCGCAACCGGTCTAGTCAGCATGTAAGAGACTTCCTACTGCTCCTCTCTCCCCTCCACTCAGGTGTCTAAATGTAACCTGCAAACGTTTCTGTGATATATATAATGCAAAACTTGTCATTCTTCTGGTTTAGGTCAACTGTGTTATTGTTTCATTTAAGATATTGTTAGGGAGTCAGTAGGTAGTCCTGACTGGGGCTTGAACCCATCACCTTTACTGTTACGTCAAGGGATGTGAATCTGTTGACGAGGTGCCTAGGTGTTGGATCAAGGTCGCTGCAACATACAATATAGTACACTCTCACTCCTGTGCCTTTGCTACCCTTTCACACACCCAGACACACCCCCACACACCCACTCGTCATCCCCTCTTGGTGTAAACATCTGGCACATCCATAAACAGTCACACACACACACACACACCTCTCCTTTCACACACCCACACACCCCCACACACCCACTCGTCATCCCCTCTTGGTGTAAACATCTGGCACATCCATAAACAGTCACACACACACACCTCTCCTTTCACACACTCACATTCTTCCTCCTGTCTCCTGTACCCAGGTGTAAGTGTAACCTACATGCATCGCTGTGCCTGCTGCAGGAGGGAGACCTCCAGTGTCAGTGTGAACACAACACCACAGGACAGGACTGTCAGCGCTGCAAGAAGGGCTTCAAAGCCAAGTCCTGGAAGGCTGGTTCATACCTGCCCACACCCAACGGATCCCCCAACACCTGTATGTGCCCCAGTTCTATCCCAGTTCTATTCTATGTTCCCTTTGAGCAGATCCCTCTTATACAGCTCACTCACAGATAGTTAATTCCAGAATATTCTATTCTAATATGTCTACTTACTATAGGTACGCTGAATAGAAAGAATACTGCTAGTAACAATAAATGTTTGCGACTTACTGTAGTTTTGTCAAGTATATTCGCCCAAAATGGTTTGTATTATGCCCTGTTGTTGATCTGTAACAGTGTAACAACTATGTATCTACTATGTAATTACTAAAACTGTGGGTTGGTAATCAATTGATTTTAAGGGATGAAGTATTCTGAAACACAAATTGTATATATAATATGTCACATATATGCCATTTAGCAGACACTTTTTACTGGACTTGTTACACTATGTTGGATCCTTTATGCATAAAAGGTTAAGTTCTTGTGTTATTTTTGATAACAAATATTTATTTGAAAGATGTATGAAGGATGCATGTGGAATCCCCAGACGTCTTTGTCCAATGTCCTGAATGAAAGAGAGATGAGTTACGTAAAAATAAGAGAGAAGGACAGGGGGAAGAAAAGAGAGAGGTGAGGGGAAGAGATAGAGAGAGAAATCGAGATGCAGAGTTCTTTCCCCTTTACCTAAGAGCAGAGAACAAAGCTGTGTAGTGGGGGGGGGGGCTAGCGATCATAAAATAATCATCTAGGCCAGCTACTCCCGTCCTGCCACGAACTGCATATAGATCAGTGTTCCGCTGTCCTGGTCCCACAGAATGTGCCCGTCCAGCACCAACGCAACGGATTTAACTGATTAATGGACAGATTATCAACGGTAGTTAATTGGTTGAATCAGGTGTGTTTGGTACTGGGTTGGAGCAAAAGCCTGCACCCACTTAGGTCAGGCCAGATATGAAGAACGCTGATTTGCTTGCTCTTTCTACAGAGTATGATAAATGAGGGAGGGAAGACTTTGTCAAATGAATGCATAAATAAACAGATACTTATCCTCTATTTCTTTTGTCCCCCCTCTCCCCTCCCCTCCCCTCTCCTCTCTCTCCCTCCTTTTCAGGTGCAGTCGCTGGTGCCCCCATGGGCGGTGGTTCTAGTAAGTTAAAACAAGCCAAGCAGAGAATGCTGCATCCACTTTCTCTCTCACCCCCACTCTCTCTTTTATGTATCCCTTTATCCCTCCATCTAACGCGTCGTTCCATCTCTCTGTTCTTCATCCAGCTCCCTCTGTTCTTCTTTGTTGGTTGCAGCGCTGGTCTTGTCTTCTATATTATTGATAGGCTTCCCTGTACTGTTGGCACCGTTATGTCCTTTTCATCCCAGCTACGCTAGCTTTCACTGGAGGAATCTTTCCACAGTTCTTTCTTACTTATGTTGGACTGAAGTCACACTGGTGGAGAAGCATGGAAGAGAAAGAGATAATGAAAGAGAAGAGGGGGGTGGGGAACGAGTGTGTGGGTGGTAAAGCAGAGGCAGGGGAAAAGGATGAGAGAGAGAGATAATGAAAGAGAAGAGGGGGGGAACGAGTGTGTGGGTGAGAGAGGAGAGACAGACAGACAGAGACAGACAGAGACAGACAGACAGACAGAGACAGACAGACAGACAGACAGAGAGCAGGGGAGTGTGTGTGTGAGAGAGAGAGAGACACAGACAGACAGAGTGAGAGAGAGAGGAGAGAGACACAGACAGACACACAGACAGACAGACAGACACAGACAGAGTGAGAGAGAGCAGGGGAGTGTGTGACAGACAGACAGACAGACAGACAGACAGACAGAGTAGGGGAGTGTGTGTGTGAGAGAGAGAGGGGGAGGGAGTGTGAATGTTTAAGTGTGCTGTAATGCGGTGTGATTCCGGGAGAGGAACTCCTAGAGGAATGAATAAAAGGGAATTTGATTAGGGATTCTCTCTGTGGAGACACTCTCTGCTCCGAGCGTTTAGATGGAAACCATGGGCAAAGTGGCAACATCAGACCTGACAGACAGCACTGGTCTCTCATTAGTTAGTCTACAGGCTGACTGGGCCGCCATTACTTTTTGTGACAAGGAACTCATTTTTCACAAAATATTGCATGTTACAACCGGCACCCTATAGGACTGGATGGGGGACAGTGGTTAAAACAGACTTGTAAAACTCGCAGATCTATATTCGATTTGTTTTAAAACTATTTATTGATTTAAATATATGACATATGCTTTTAGACTAGTCTTAGTGCTGCCAATGTTGTTTTGGTTGAAACAGGGTGGGAGGGGGATGTTTTGGCTGGAGAGGGGGATGTTTTGATTGGAGAGGAGGATGTTTTGATTGGAGAGGGGGATGTTTTGGTTGGAGAGGGGGATGTTTTGGTTGGAGAGGGGGATGTTTTGGTTGGAGAGGGGGATGTTTTGGTTGGAGAGGGGGATGTTTTGGTTGGAGAGGGGGATGTTTTGGTTGGAGAGGGGGATGTTTGTTAGTCAACTTGGAATCTTCTTTCTCACAGAACTTTCAGAACATTTGCCTTTGACCACCTTCAACCACCACTACTACCTCCATAACTGAAAGTCAAAGTGAACCTGAAACTACAGCCATAACCCCCACTACCACACCAGAACCAGATCCGTTCACAACCGCTACTCAGGAAGCCTCTGCTAGTATTCAGGGAGAAGGGCACCTAGAGAAGGTAGAGGTAGTGATAGGTCCAAAATTATAGATAGTAGTTATATGTAGGGTGTGTGTGTTTATTTCAGACGTACATTATCTCTTGTGGATTATCATTGTCAAGCCATCATCTTGGTTGACATTAATGCAATTTGTGGCTACTGGCTAGTCCCTCTAGTTCATTCATAGGAGAGAGTGGGCGTTGAGCTGCTACAGTATGGACTGTCTGACTGGATTCTTTTTGACTGACTGGGTTTGAGGAGCCCATATCCGACAGGACCAAACACACACTGTCAAGACCATGAATATAAAGTGGTCCTCAGAACCGGGTCTTGTTCCGACCGACGACGGTCCCAGGCTAAATTTAAACCTGGCATCTAGGGAGCTGGTGCGCCGCTCGTGTTCCTTCAGAAAAGCACTTAGGACGTGGGAAGCAGGGAGGGAGAGGCCCAATAAAGAGGGAATGCCAGGAACGTTGTCTGTGATGTCGTCAGAATTTTCTTTGAGGAAATCCATTAAGTGGTGTTGTTGAACAGCGCAGCACTTTTTAGGCCGACGTCAGGAGCTCCGATAAAGTCACTGATAAGCTGTGATTGAGGAGCAGCTGACTGAAGCACAGTCTAAATCCCTTTAGGGACTTTTCAAAGACCACAGTGTGGTTAGGTAGTGACACAAACTTGAATTGTCACATTTGACCAATTATTGCATAGTATTTCCTACAAAGACAATTAAAGACATTTTGTTATCAGACATATTGCTCATCTTATATACCGCAGTAAGTGGGTCTACTGTAGTTAGTGGGTCTACTGTAGTTAGTGGGTCTACTGTAGTTAGTGGGTCTACTGTAGTTAGTGGGTCTACTGTAGTTAGTGGGTCTACTGTAGTAAGTGGGTCTACTGTAGTTAGTGGGTCTACTGTAGTTAGTGGGTCTACTGTAGTTAGTGGGTCTACTGTAGTTAGTGGGTCTACTGTAGTTAGTGGGTCTACTGTAGTAAGTGGGTCTACTGTAGTTAGTGGGTCTACTGTAGTTAGTGGGTCTACTGTAGTTAGTGGGTCTACTGTAGTTAGTGGGTCTACTGTAGTTAGTGGGTCTACTGTAGTTAGTGGGTCTACTGTAGTTAGTGGGTCTACTGTAGTTAGTGGGTCTACTGTAGTTAGTGGGTCTACTGTAGTTAGTGGGTCTACTGTAGTTAGTGGGTCTGCTGTAGTTTATTTTCAGCTAGGCAACAACCACTGTTGTTAGAGAAGACCACAGTCTAACAATGTACCAGGGTTGGGGTTCATTCCATTTCAATTAGAGTCTATTCAGAAAGTTTAAAAAATCCCAATTCCAATTCAATTCAATTGGGTAAATAGCCCACCCAATTTACCTATCTCATCCCCACACTTTTTTTATTTATTTACTTTTCTGCTCTTTTGCACACCAGTATCTGTTTTTGTGTGTTTTTTTTAATTTTACCCCTTTTTCTCCCCAATTTCGTGGTATCTACAACTCCCGTACGGGCTCGGGAGAGACGAAGGTTGAAAGTCATGCGTCGTCCGATACACAACTTTTTAACACAGCGCGCATCCAACCCGGAAGCCAGCCGTACCAATGTGTCGGAGGAAACATCATGCACCTGGCAACCTTGGTTAGCACGCACTGCGCCCGGCCCGCCACAGGAGTCGCTGGTGCGCGATGAGACAAGGACATCCCTACCGACCAATCCCTCCCTAACCCGGACGACGCTGGGCCAATTGTTCGTCGCCCCACGGACCTCCCGGTTGCGTCCGGTTACGACAGAGCCTGGGCGCGAACCCAGGGACTCTGATGGCACAGCTCGTGCTGCAGTACAGCGCCCTTAACCACTGCGCCACCCGGGAGGCCCCGCACACCAGTATCTCTACCTGCACATGACCATCTGATCATTTATCACTCCAGTGTTAATCTGCTAAATTGTAATTATTCGCCTACCTCCTCATGCCTTTTGCACACAATGTATATAGACTCCCCTTTTTTTCTGTGTTATTGACATGTTAATTGTTTACTCCCTGTGTAACTGTGTTGTTGTCTGTTCACACTGCTATGCTTTATCTTGGCCAGGTCACAGTTGTAAATGAGAACTTGTTCTCAACTAGCCTACCTGGTTAAATAAAGGTGAAATAAAACATTTAAAAATTCCTAATTGAAAAGCACTGAAGAGAATTGGAGTTGGAATTGAAATGTCAGTACACTTCCTGAATTGACCAGAATTGAATGGAGCTGACCCCAAACCTTCCAAACTACACTCTTAGAAGAAGAGAGTTCCAAAAGGGTTCTTTGGCTGTCCCCATAGGAGCACCTTTTTGGTTCCAGGTAGAAGGTTATACCTGAAACTTAAAAGGTTCAAAGGATTATCCTATGGGGACAGCAGAATAACCCTTTTAGATACTAAGAGTGTACAGCATACCACACCATATCAGTAGCTTTCTCTAAGCTTGATACTCTGATACACTTGACAATGGGCTTCAGATCTGCTATACTACCACTAAGATGTGATGCTATCTTGCTTTATCTTTTATCTGGTGGTTAGAATAGTTTATCTGGCTCGGGCCTGACCCTGATGTTTGGAGCGTCTCATTACCTGTGTGTGTGTGGATGGCATATGGCTTAGCACAGTGAAACTCATAAATCATCCTCATCCTCCCCTCTTCCTCCCGAGGAACAGAGGTCTGAGGTCTTACTCTGATGGTGGAACACACACACCCCAACTTCCCACCTCCCATCACCTTCCTACAGGTACAATACATGCTGTGTCTGACCAGGAGTCTACCCCTCTAGACCTAAGAATAGAACACCCTATAATTCCCAGTCCAGTCATAACAAATGACTGTACCAAGCCCTGCAAACTCTCTACACTCCAGTCCCCATTGACGATGTCTCAAGAGTCAGCACTATGACCTGTGTGTTTAGATTGGGGGGGGGGTGTGCGTGCGTGTGTGCGCGTGTGCATGCAAGCGAGGGTGTGTGCAAGTGAGTGAGCATGAGTATGGTTTTCTCATTGAGTTTGTGTTGGTTTGTGCATGTATGCGTGTGTCTGTCCACGGGTAACCATCCTTCTTCCCTACATACAGAACGCACATTCCATCCACACAAGTATGTTGGGGAAGCGTGTTATGCAATATAATAGGGGAAAGAGAAGCTCCTCTCTACTTCCCTTCACACAGCAGTCTATCCGATTAAACAGCCAAGTAACATGTGTATTGGGCCAGCCACTACACTACAGAAACAGCTCCCTTCATCTCCTGGGCCTCCCACCCAGAGGCAGTCAGCCAGTCAGTCCCTCCTCCAGCCAGTCAGCCAGTCTCACTTCCAGCCAGGCAGCCAGTCAGTTAGTCCCTCTCCCAGCCAGTCAACCAGTCCCTCCCCTTGCCAGCCAGCTGGTAAGCCAGTCAGTCAGTCCCTCCCCCAGTCAGTCAGCCAGCCAGTCAGCCAGCCAGTCAGTCAGTCCCTCTCCCAGCCAGTCAGCGAGTCCCTCCTCCAGCCAGTCAGTCAGTCTCACTCCCAGCCAGCCAGGCAGCCAGTCAGTCAGTCCCTCCCCCAGCCGGTCAGCTGGTCAGTCCCTTCTATTGAGCAGGCTCAGATGGATAGGGGACAAGCAGTCTAGTGGCTAGCCGGGCTGATCTACTTTGAGGGCTGACCAGAGAGACCAAGTCCTAACCCTTGGCCCCCCTTGACCCCTCCCATTCCTACAGCTGCCTTTGCAGGTCAGGTTTTGGCAGGTGAAGAGGATTCCCTCTATGCTAGTAGAGTAGTAGAAAACACAGACTCTGACTCTTTAAACCTTACACTCACACCACGGGTGGCTGGTGTTCCCTTAATTGGGGAGGATGGGCTCATAGTAATGCCTGGAAAGGAATTCATGGAATGGTGTCAAACACAAACAAGGTTTCCATGGGTTTGATAATATTCCAGTCACCCCATTATGAGCTGTCCTCTCCGCACCAGACTCCTGTGTCACACGCAAACACTTCTTGACCTTTTTTTTTTACTCACACGTCTACATGCCACACACACTCACGCATACACATGTGACTCCATGTACAAACAGACTCCATCATGTACAAACAGACTCCATCATGTACAAACAGACTCCATCATGTACAAAACAGACCCTTGCACAAATAGGCTCCATCATGTACAAACAGGCTCCATCATGTACAAACAGGCTCCATCATGTACAAACAGACCCTTGTACAAACAGGCTCCATCATGTACAAACAGGCTCCATCATGTACAAACAGGCTCCATCATGTACAAACAGGCTCCATCATGTACAAACAGGCTCCATCATGTACAAACAGGCTCCATCATGTACAAACAGGCTCCAACATGTACAAACAGGCTCCAACATGTACAAACAGACTCCAACATGTACAAACAGGCTCCATCATGTACAAACAGACTCCAACATGTACAAACAGACCCTTGTACAAACAGGCTCCATCATGTACAAACAGGCTCCATCATGTACAAACAGGCTCCATCATGTACAAACAGGCTCCATCATGTACAAACAGGCTCCATCATGTACAAACAGGCTCCATCATGTACAAACAGACCCTTGTACAAACAGACCCTTGTACAAACAGGCTCCATCATGTACAAACAGGCTCCATCATGTACAAACAGGCTCCAACATGTACAAACAGGCTCCATCATGTACAAACAGGCTCCATCATGTACAAACAGGCTCCATCATGTACAAACAGGCTCCATCATGTACAAACAGGCTCCATCATGTACAAACAGACTCCAACATGTACAAACAGGCTCCATCATGTACAAACAGGCTCCATCATGTACAAACAGGCTCCAACATGTACAAACAGGCTCCAACATGTACAAACAGACTCCAACATGTACAAACAGGCTCCAACATGTACAAACAGGCTCCATCATGTACAAACAGGCTCCATCATGTACAAACAGGCTCCATCATGTACAAACAGGCTCCATCATGTACAAACAGGCTCCATCATGTACAAACAGGCTCCATCATGTACAAACAGACCCTTGTACAAACAGACCCTTGTACAAACAGGCTCCATCATGTACAAACAGGCTCCATCATGTACAAACAGGCTCCAACATGTACAAACAGGCTCCAACATGTACAAACAGGCTCCATCATGTACAAACAGGCTCCATCATGTACAAACAGGCTCCAACATGTACAAACAGGCTCCAACATGTACAAACAGGCTCCATCATGTACAAACAGGCTCCATCATGTACAAACAGGCTCCATCATGTACAAACAGGCTCCATCATGTACAAACAGGCTCCATCATGTACAAACAGGCTCCATCATGTACAAACAGGCTCCATCATGTACAAACAGGCTCCAACATGTACAAACAGGCTCCAACATGTACAAACAGACTCCAACATGTACAAACAGGCTCCAAGATCACATGTACAAACAGGCTCCATCATGTACAAACAGGCTCCATCATGTACAAACAGGCTCCATCATGTACAAACAGGCTCCATCATGTACAAACAGGCTCCATCATGTACAAACAGGCTCCATCATGTACAAACAGACCCTTGTACAAACAGACCCTTGTACAAACAGGCTCCATCATGTACAAACAGGCTCCATCATGTACAAACAGGCTCCAACATGTACAAACAGGCTCCAACATGTACAAACAGGCTCCAACATGTACAAACAGGCTCCATCATGTACAAACAGGCTCCATCATGTACAAACAGGCTCCAACATGTACAAACAGGCTCCAACATGTACAAACAGGCTCCATCATGTACAAACAGGCTCCATCATGTACAAACAGGCTCCATCATGTACAAACAGGCTCCATCATGTACAAACAGGCTCCATCATGTACAAACAGGCTCCATCATGTACAAACAGACCCTTGTACAAACAGACCCTTGTACAAACAGGCTCATCTGGAGAGGGGAGAAAGAGGTCATCATGTACAAACAGGCTCCATCATGTACAAACAGGCTCCATCATGTACAAACAGGCTCCATCATGTACAAACAGACTCCAACATGTACAAACAGGCTCCATCATGTACAAACAGGCTCCATCATGTACAAACAGACTCCAACATGTACAAACAGGCTCCATCATGTACAAACAGACTCCAACATGTACAAACAGACCCTTGTACAAACAGGCTCCATCATGTACAAACAGGCTCCAACATGTACAAACAGACTCCAACATGTACAAACAGGCTCCATCATGTACAAACAGGCTCCAACATGTACAAACAGGCTCCAACATGTACAAACAGGCTCCATCATGTACAAACAGGCTCCATCATGTACAATCAGACTCCAACATGTACAAACAGGCTCCATCATGTACAAACAGACCCTTCAGCAGATTTAGAGAATGGCCAGTAGAATTCAACATAAACATGAGCATGTATTAAAACCCAGCCAAATCACATGGTAATAAAGTAGTCCGTAGGAGGTCAAACGTTCAAGTAACCATCCTGTCACTCATCTGGGTGTCATTAGGTGTTCTGGGAACAGTCTCTCAATCCCTCCCTGAATCACAATATCATCATTAGCGTTGTGCAAATGGCTGTCTAGAGCCACGGTAACAAATGACAGGGACACCCAGACTGACAGGTGGCATTACGTGTTATTGTGATAATTTATCTTGCCTACATTAACCCAAACAAGTGACAAATTGTCTCATTATTCACAAATGTGTTTATGTGACAGGAAAGACACATAATACAGAGGACGTGGTGGGTAAGAGTGTGTGTTTTTGTATGTGTGCATATATGTACGTGTGCTCGCGCATAAGTGTGTCATGTGACTACAAATAGTCAATTCATCTGTGCTGTCACGAATCGGCTCGTAGCCCGTAACAAAAAGGGAGACAACACAGAGATCAAGGAATAACAAAAATATATTTATTAACCAAAGTAAACTATATACAATTAACAATGATGTATGTAGTAAGCAGTGTGAGTGGTTGTGTGCATAGGATGATGGTAATGAGGGGTGTTGAGGTGCCAAAATAAACAGGCAACAAAATGTCACAAACCAAAATACAGGTTTGTCTGCATGGAGAGAGTCTCCTCAATGAATGAGGGAAAGATGTATTTATCCCTGAGACACCCGAGCCTCCCTCTCGGCTCCACCTACCGCCATACTATTAAGGAAAACAGGAGCCAATAGAAAGAATTTGGCAGACAGACAGGCCAGTCAGTCCATTTGTGCAGACAGACAGGCACGCACGTCAGTCCATTTGTGCAGACAGACAGGCACGCACGTCAGTCCATTTGTGCAGACAGACAGGCACGCACGTCAGTCCATTTGTGCAGACAGACAGGCACGCACGTCGTCAGTCCATTTGTGCAGACAGACAGGCACGCACGTCAGTCCATTTGTGCAGACAGACAGGCACGCACGTCAGTCCATTTGTGCAGACAGACAGGCACGCACGTCAGTCCATTTGTGCAGACAGACAGGCACGCACGTCAGTCCATTTGTGCAGACAGACAGGCAGGCACGTCAGTCCATTTGTGCAGACAGACAGGCAGGCACGTCAGTCCATTTGTGCAGACAGCCAGGCAGGCACGTCAGTCCATTTGTGCAGACAGCCAGGCAGGCACGTCAGTCCATTTGTGCAGACAGCCAGGCAGGCACGTCAGTCCATTTGTGCAGACAGCCAGGCACGCACGTCAGTCCATTTGTGCAGACAGCCAGGCACGCACGTCAGTCCATTTGTGCAGACAGCCAGGCACGCACGTCAGTCCATTTGTGCAGACAGCCAGGCACGCACGTCAGTCCATTTGTGCAGACAGGCAGGCACGTCAGTCCATTTGTGCAGACAGGCAGGCAGGCACGTCAGTCCATTTGTGCAGACAGACAGGCAGGCACGTCAGTCCATTTGTGCAGACAGACAGGCAGGCACGTCAGTCCATTTGTGCAGACAGACAGGCAGGCACGTCAGTCCATTTGTGTAGACAGGCAGGCACGTCAGTCCATTTGTGCAGACAGACAGGCAGGCACGTCAGTCCATTTGTGCAGACAGACAGGCACGTCAGTCCATTTGTGCAGACAGCCAGGCAGGCACGTCTGTCCATTTGTGCAGACAGCCAGGCAGGCACGTCAGTCCATTTGTGCAGACAGACAGGCAGGCACGTCAGTCCATTTGTGCAGACAGACAGGCACGTCAGTCCATTTGTGCAGACAGACAGGCAGGCACGTCAGTCCATTTGTGCAGACAGACAGGCAGGCACGTCAGTCCATTTGTGCAGACAGACAGGCAGGCACGTCAGTCCATTTGTGCAGACAGCCAGGCAGGCACGTCTGTCCATTTGTGCAGACAGCCAGGCAGGCACGTCAGTCCATTTGTGCAGACAGACAGGCAGGCACGTCAGTCCATTTGTGCAGACAGGCAGGCAGGCACGTCAGTCCATTTGTGCAGACAGCCAGGCAGGCACGTCAGTCCATTTGTGCAGACAGACAGACAGGCACGTCAGTCCATTTGTGCAGACAGGCAGGCAGGCACGTCAGTCCATTTGTGCAGACAGACAGGCAGGCACGTCAGTCCATTTGTGCAGACAGACAGGCAGGCACGTCAGTCCATTTGTGCAGACAGACAGGCAGGCACGTCAGTCCATTTGTGTAGACAGGCAGGCACGTCAGTCCATTTGTGCAGACAGACAGGCAGGCACGTCAGTCCATTTGTGCAGACAGACAGGCACGTCAGTCCATTTGTGCAGACAGCCAGGCAGGCACGTCTGTCCATTTGTGCAGACAGCCAGGCAGGCACGTCAGTCCATTTGTGCAGACAGACAGGCAGGCACGTCAGTCCATTTGTGCAGACAGACAGGCACGTCAGTCCATTTGTGCAGACAGACAGGCAGGCACGTCAGTCCATTTGTGCAGACAGACAGGCAGGCACGTCAGTCCATTTGTGCAGACAGCCAGGCAGGCACGTCTGTCCATTTGTGCAGACAGCCAGGCAGGCACGTCAGTCCATTTGTGCAGACAGACAGGCAGGCACGTCAGTCCATTTGTGCAGACAGACAGGCAGGCACGTCAGTCCATTTGTGCAGACAGACAGGCAGACACGTCAGTCCATTTGTGCAGACAGACAGGCAGGCACGTCAGTCCATTTGTGCAGACAGACAGGCAGGCACGTCAGTCCATTTGTGCAGACAGACAGGCAGGCACGTCAGTCCATTTGTGCAGACAGACAGGCAGGCACGTCAGTCCATTTGTGCAGACAGACAGGCAGGCACGTCAGTCCATTTGTGCAGACAGACAGGCAGGCACGTCAGTCCATTTGTGCAGACAGACAGGCAGGCACGTCAGTCCATTTGTGCAGACAGGCAGGCAGGCACGTCAGTCCATTTGTGCAGACAGGCAGGCAGGCACGTCAGTCCATTTGTGCAGACAGGCAGGCAGGCACGTCAGTCCATTTGTGCAGACAGGCAGGCAGGCACGTCAGTCCATTTGTGCAGACAGACAGGCAGGCACGTCAGTCCATTTGTGCAGACAGACAGGCAGGCACGTCAGTCCATTTGTGCAGACAGGCAGGCAGGCACGTCAGTCCATTTGTGCAGACAGGCAGGCAGGCACGTCAGTCCATTTGTGCAGACAGGCAGGCAGGCACGTCAGTCCATTTGTGCAGACAGACAGGCACGTCAGTCCATTTGTGCAGACAGACAGGCACGTCAGTCCATTTGTGCAGACAGACAGGCACGTCAGTCCATTTGTGCAGACAGACAGGCACGTCAGTCCATTTGTGCAGACAGACAGGCACGTCAGTCCATTTGTGCAGACAGACAGGCACGTCAGTCCATTTGTGCAGACAGACAGACACGTGTCATCACCAGATTATATAATTATCCAGATCACTGTTTTTATTCTCTCTGTCACAGTCAGGGTCAATTCCATTTAAATTCCAGTCAATTCAGGAAGTACACTGACATTCCAATTCATTTTAATGAATTAATACATCCCTCATTACCTTGAACATGCTCTCTCTCCTCAAGAGCCCCTCCTTCTGACCAAGGACCCAACCAACTCCCCCCATTACAGACCCCGAACCCCCCCCCCCCCACTGACACCCTGCCCCCCCATCACCTACACCTATAGAGCAGGAGGAACTTACAACATCCATCATCATTACCACAGAGGCAACGCCCCCTACAACCACCCCTCAGCCTATCACAGAGGAATCCACACCCCATCCATCAATCGCGGAGGAGCTCACGTCACCTGCTGAGAGCCCTCCCCCCACTACAACCCCTTCCCCAACGGACCTGCCTGAGCCAATGGATGTAGAGAGAGAAGGTAAACCAGACCCATAGAGTAGCAGTTTAGAATAGAGTAGATCAATAGCATTGAATCTAGAAATCTTCCTGATTTATTTGAAAGATTCCTGTGGTGTGGCTTCATAGAAAGATCATCTATTCCCTCGCACAAAAAGGGCTTGAGGAAGGCGAAAGAGAGAGTGGAGAGGGGCTAGAGAGGGGGAGAGAGCTAGAGTGAGAGAGCGCATTGGCATCGTAATAAAGGCCCTGGCTCACAGTCGTAATAAAGGCCCTGGCTCACAGTCGTAATAAAGGCCCTGGCTCACAGTCGTAATAAAGGCCCTGGCTCACAGTCGTAATAAAGGCCCTGGCTCACAGTCGTAATAAAGGCCCTGGCTCACAGTCGTAATAAAGGCCCTGGCTCACAGTCGTAATAAAGGCCCAGGCTCACAGTCGTAATAAAGGCCCTGGTTCACAGTCGTAATAAAGGCCCTGGTTCACAGTCGTAATAAAGGCCCTGGTTCACAGTCGTAATAAAGGCCCTGGTTCACAGTCGTAATAAAGGCCCTGGTTCACAGTCGTAATAAAGGCCCTGGTTCACAGTCGTAATAAAGGCCCTGGTTCACAGTCGTAATAAAGGCCCTGGTTCACAGTCGTAATAAAGGCCCTGGTTGTCACGACTTCCTGATATGCTATATTACACTTGTATGATTTATGTCAATGTGTTTTGGTGGCTGGAATGGCAGGCTGACAGGCTCTGTGAACATGGTTCTGTAGAGAGGCAGCCTGCTGTTTTAGTGTTGGGAGTCAGGAAGCTCTAGAGGGTGAAAAGTGTCAAACTGCTGCCAGTGACCAGAGCAGATGATTTGAAAGCTCCATCACTGTCCTGCTCTGCTAAGCCGTCCCCTGAACACACACACGTGCGCACAAACACGCACAAACACACTCCCACGTGCACAGTCGTAATACCCACACACACTCTTGCAGATCTAACCTCAGTTCCCTGTGCATGTGTGTGTTTGTGTCAGACAGTACGAGTTGAGCTGACGAGCTGATAGAGATTAATACCAGTAGGACGGTGAAACGCTCTTTCCCCCAAGGCAGCGTGGGTAACTGAGATTAAATGCATTTATGCTTTCTGTTGTGTAAGATCACCAGGTGTAACAGCAGTGTCCCTGATGGCACCCCCACCTCATACAAAGAATGCGTTGGTGTGCGCCCCATACAGAGGATGCGTTGGTGTGCAGCCCATACAGAGGATGTGATGGTGTGTGCCCCATACAGAGGATGTGATGGTGTGTGCCCCATACAGAGGATGCGATGGTGTGTGCCCCATACAGAGGATGCGATGGTGTGTGCCCCATACAGAGGATGTGATGGTGTGTGCCCCATACAGAGGATGTGATGGTGTGTGCCCCATACAGAGGATGTGATGGTGTGCAGCCCATACAGAGAATGTGATGGTGTGCGCCCCATACAGAGGATGTGATGGTGTGCGCCCCATACAGAGGATGTGTTGGTGTGCGCCCCATACAGAGGATGTGTTGGTGTGCGCCCCATACAGAGAATGTGATGGTGTGCGCCCCATACAGAGGATGTGATGGTGTGTGCCCCATACAGAGGATGTGTTGGTGTGTAGCCCATACAGAGAATGTGTTGGTGTGTAGCCCATACAGAGGATGTGTTGGTGTGTAGCCCATACAGAGGATGTGTTGGTGTGTGCCCCATACAGAGGATGTGTTGGTGTGTGCCCCATACAGAGGATGTGTTGGTGTGTGCCCCATACAGAGGATGTGATGGTGTGTAGCCCATACAGAGGATGTGTTGGTGTGTGCCCCATACAGAGGATGTGTTGGTGTGCAGCCCATACAGAGGATGTGATGGTGTGCGCCCCATACAGAGGATGTGATGGTGTGCGCCCCATACAGAGGATGTGATGGTGTGCGCCCCATACAGAGGATGTGATGGTGTGCGCCCCATACAGAGGATGTGATGGTGTGCGCCCCATACAGAGGATGTGATGGTGTGCGCCCCATACAGAGGATGTGATGGTGTGCGCCCCATACAGAGGATGTGATGGTGTGCGCCCCATACAGAGGATGTGATGGTGTGCGCCCCATACAGAGGATGTGATGGTGTGCGCCCATACAGAGGATGTGATGGTGTGCGCCCCAGAGCAGATGATTTGAAAGCCCATACAGAGGATGTGATGGTGTGCGCCCCATACAGAGGATGTGATGGTGTGCGCCCCATACAGAGGATGTGATGGTGTGCGCCCCATACAGAGGATGTGATGGTGTGCGCCCCATACAGAGGATGTGATGGTGTGCGCCCCATACAGAGGATGTGATGGTGTGCGCCCCATACAGAGGATGTGATGGTGTGCGCCCCATACAGAGGATGTGATGGTGTGCGCCCCATACAGAGGATGTGATGGTGTGCGCCCCATACAGAGGATGTGATGGTGTGCGCCCCATACAGAGGATGTGATGGTGTGCGCCCCATACAGAGGATGTGATGGTGTGCGCCCCATACAGAGGATGTGATGGTGTGCGCCCCATACAGAGGATGTGATGGTGTGCGCCCCATACAGAGGATGTGATGGTGTGCGCCCCATACAGAGGATGTGATGGTGTGCGCCCCATACAGAGGATGTGATGGTGTGCGCCCCATACAGAGGATGTGATGGTGTGCGCCCCATACAGAGGATGTGATGGTGTGCGCCCCATACAGAGGATGTGTTGGTGTGCGCCCCATACAGAGGATGTGTTGGTGTGCGCCCCATACAGAGGATGTGTTGGTGTGCGCCCCATACAGAGGATGTGTTGATGTGTAGCCCATACAGAGGATGTGTTGGTGTGTACCCCATACAGAGGATGTGTTGGTGTGTACCCCATACAGAGGATGTGATGGTGTGTAGCCCATACAGAGGATGTGATGGTGTGTAGCCCATAGAGGATGTGATGGTGGGTACCCCATACAGAGGATGTGATGGTGTGTGCCCCATACAGAGGATGTGATGGTGTGTGCCCCATACAGAGGATGTGATGGTGTGTGCCCCATACAGAGGATGTGATGGTGTGTGCCCCATACAGAGGATGTGATGGTGTGTGCCCCATACAGAGGATGTGATGGTGTGTGCCCCATACAGAGGATGTGATGGTGTGTGCCCCATACAGAGGATTGTGTTGGTGTGTGCCCCATACAGAGGATGTGATGGTGTGTGCCCCATACAGAGGATGTGATGGTGTGTGCCCCATACAGAGGATGTGATGGTGTGTGCCCCATACAGAGGATGTGATGGTGTGTGCCCCATACAGAGGATGTGTTGGTGTGTGCCCCATACAGAGGATGTGTTGGTGTGTGCCCCATACAGAGGATGTGTTGGTGTGTGCCCCATACAGAGGATGTGTTGGTGTGTGCCCCATACAGAGGATTGTGTTGGTGTGTAGCCCATACAGAGGATGTGTTGGTGTGTAGCCCATACAGAGGATGTGTTGGTGTGTAGCCCATACAGAGGATTGTGTTGGTGTGTAGCCCATACAGAGGATTGTGTTGGTGTGTAGCCCATACAGAGGATGTGATGGTGTGTGCCCCATACAGAGGATGTGATGGTGTGTGCCCCATACAGAGGATGTGATGGTGTGTGCCCCATACAGAGGATGTGTTGGTGTGTGCCCCATACAGAGGATGTGTTGGTGTGTGCCCCATACAGAGGATTGTGTTGGTGTGTAGCCCATACAGAGGATGTGATGGTGTGTGCCCTATACAGAGGATGTGATGGTGTGTAGCCCATACAGAGGATGTGATGGTGTGTGCCCTATACAGAGGATGTGTTGGTGTGTAGCCCATACAGAGGATGTGATGGTGTGTGCCCCATACAGAGGATGTGATGGTGTGTAGCCCATACAGAGGATGTGATGGTGTGTGCCCCATACAGAGGATGTGATGGTGTGTGCCCCATACAGAGGATTGTGTTGGTGTGTAGCCCATACAGAGGATGTGTTGGTGTGTAGCCCATACAGAGGATGTGTTGGTGTGTAGCCCATACAGAGGATGTGTTGGTGTGTAGCCCATACAGAGGATGTGTTGGTGTGTAGCCCATACAGAGGATGTGTTGGTGTGTACCCCATACAGAGAATGTGTTGGTGTGTGCCCCATACAGAGGATGTGTTGGTGTGTAGCCCATACAGAGGATGTGATGGTGTGTACCCCATACAGAGGATGTGTTGGTGTGTAGCCCATACAGAGAATGTGTTGGTGTGTGCCCCATACAGAGGATGTGATGGTGTGTGCGCGCATTGTGTGTACAGGCAAATGCAGCTTCCCTGTGTATGTGAGCGCACGTGAGGGGGTGTCAGCTATCTATTCTGAAAATGGGTCAGGGGGGCGAGAGTCAGACATTAATGGTGGTGGGAGGGTCACGTTGATGAAACATGATGGCTGGGGGGGTTGGGAACTGCAGCCAGCGTTCCCTCCCTATGGGGCTCAGCAGCACAATCTGTACTGGGATCAGTCGGCGTGGAGGGGGCACTGGCTTGGGGGAATCCGCTGGGACTGTGTTAGCTACACACTAGCTCACAGGGTAAGCTCCTTCGAGAGGAATAGAGGGCTCTTGTATGTCTCTGCCAAAGAAAAAAACATTGTATAGATGGGAAATGGCCTCTCCAACAGCTCTACTATCTCTATGGTAGGCTGTCACACCACGCCCCTGTTGATAGAGAATACTTCTGGATCACTTGGATCCATGCAAAGAAACGGAAGGATTATGCAGAATAGATTTTATGGAACCCATACACCCAGTTGGGGGAGTGCTGCAGAATCAATACCTTGTCATTGATTGGTCAATAGCCTGGCCATCTTAAATGAAGCTCGGTCATCTTAAATGTAGCCTGGTCATCTTAAATGTATAATTTAAAGGAGAATGTTTCCCATGTACAACTCTTTCCCCAACTTCCCTTGGCTGATTAGTAATTCCTTGTTTAGAGGAACTTGTTAGAGAGCTCTTTGAAACTTTCTGGCTGTTTGCAATAATGATCCATTTGCACATCCTCCTTTTGGAGGTTGCAATGCTTTTTGTTCAGCTGCTAATAGTGAAGAGGCAGGAGATGCAGGAGAGACTGAGATTCCCTTTGAAGAAGAGGGGGAGAAAGGAGAGGTGAAGGAGAAAGAGACTGAAAAAGGTATAACTTGTGTATTGTAGCCTCAGTAGTATGTGTAATAGTTCTAGTATGTGGGTACTGTAGTTCTGTGGTACTTTGCGTTGTGTAGAGAGACATGCATATCGGACTGTAAAAGACGACATCGCTCAATGTTCACAGTCACCTCCAAACCCGCTGAAGCAGAGGACAATGCGAAGAGCAAAACTCCATCAAAGAGGGAGTAGAGGAGAAAGAGGGCGTAGAGGAGAAAGAGGGAGTGGGGGAGAGGAGGAGATGAGGGCGTGGCGGAGAAAGAGGGAGTGGGGGAGAGGAGGAGTTGAGGGAGAGGAGGAGATAGAGGGCGTGGGGGAGAAAGAGGGAGTGGGGGAGAAAGAGGGAGTGGGGGAGAAAGAGGGAGTGGAGGAGAAAGAGGGCGTTGAGGAGAAAGAGGGAGTGGAGGAGAAGAGGGAGTGGAGGAGAAGAGGGAGTGGAGGAGAAGAGGGGGTGGAGGAGAAGAGGGAGTGGAGGAGAAGAGGGAGTGGAGGAGAAGAGGGAGTGGAGGAGAAGAGGGAGTGGAGGAGAAAGAGGGAGTGGAGGAGAAGAGGGAGTGGAGGAGAAGAGGGAGTGGAGGAGAAGAGGGAGTGGAGGAGAAGAGGGAGTGGAGGAGAAGAGGGAGTGGAGGAGAGGAGGAGATGAGGGCGTGGGGGAGAAAGAGGGAGTGGGGGCGTGGGGGAGAAAGAGGGCGTGGGGGAGAAAGAGGGGCGTGGGGGAGAAAGAGGGGCGTGGGGGAGAAAGAGGGCGTGGGGGAGAAAGAGGGCGTGGGGGAGAAAGAGGGGCGTGGGGGAGAAAGGGGCGTGGGGGAGAAAGAGGGCGTGGGGGAGAGGAGGAGAAGAGGGAGTGGAGGAGAAGAGGGAGTGGAGGAGAAGAGGGAGTGGAGGAGAAGAGGGAGAGGAGGAGAAGAGGGAGAGGAGGAGATGAGGGCGTGGCGGAGAAAGAGGGAGTGGGGGAGGAGGAGATAGAGGGCGTGGGGGAGAAAGAGGGCGTGGGGGAGAAAGAGGGCGTGGGGGAGAAAGAGGGCGTGGGGGAGAAAGAGGGAGTGGAGGAGAAAGAGGGAGTGGAGGAGAAAGAGGGAGTGGGGGAGAGGAGGAGATAGAGGGCGTGGGGGAGAAAGAGGGCGTGGGGGAGAAAGAGGGCGTGGGGGAGAAAGAGGGCGTGGGGGAGAGGAGGAGATAGAGGGCGTGGGGGAGAAAGAGGGCGTGGGGGAGAAAGAGGGCGTGGGGGAGAAAGAGGGCGTGGAGGAGAAAGAGGGCGTGGAGGAGAAGAGGGAGTGGAGGAGAAGAGGGAGTGGAGGAGAAAAGGGCGTGGAGGAGAAAGAGGGCGTTGAGGAGAAAGAGGGAGTGGGGGAGAGGAGGAGAAAGAGGGAGTGGGGGAGAAAGAGGGAGTGGGGGAGAAAGAGGGAGTGGGGGAGAGGAGGAGAAGAGGGAGTGGAGGAGAAGAGGGAGTGGGGGAGAAGAGGGAGTGGGGAGAAGAGGGAGTGGGGGAGAAGAGGGAGTGGGGGAGAAGAGGGAGTGGAGGAGAAGAGGGAGTGGGGGAGAAGAGGGAGTGGGGGAGAAGAGGGAGTGGGGGAGAAGAGGGAGTGGGGGAGAAGAGGGCGTGGAGGAGAAAGAGGGCGTGGAGGAGAAAGAGGGCGTGGAGGAGAAAGAGGGCGTGGAGGAGAAAGAGGGCGTGGAGGAGAAAGAGGGCGTGGAGGAGAAAGAGGGCGTGGAGGAGAAAGAGGGCGTGGAGGAGAAAGAGGGCGTGGAGGAGAAAGAGGGCGTGGAGGAGAAAGAGGGCGTGGAGGAGAAAGAGGGCGTGGAGGAGAAAGAGGGCGTGGAGGAGAAAGAGGGCATGGAGGAGAAAGAGGGAGTGGGGGAGAAAGAGGGAGTGGGGGAGAAAGAGGGAGTGGGGGAGAAAGAGGGAGTGGGGGAGAAAGAGGGAGTGGGGGAGAGGAGGAGAAGAGGGAGTGGAGGAGAAGAGGGAGTGGGGGAGAAGAGGGAGTGGGGGAGAAGAGGGAGTGGGGGAGAAGAGGGAGTGGGGGAGAAGAGGGAGTGGGGGAGAAGAGGGAGTGGGGGAGAAGAGGGAGTGGGGGAGAAGAGGGAGTGGGGGAGAAGAGGGAGTGGGGGAGAAGAGGGAGTGGAGGAGAAGAGGGAGTGGAGGAGAAGAGGGAGTGGAGGAGAAGAGGGAGTGGAGGAGAAGAGGGCGTGGAGGAGAAAGAGGGCGTGGAGGAGAAAGAGGGCGTGGAGGAGAAAGAGGGCGTGGAGGAGAAAGAGGGCGTGGAGGAGAAAGAGGGCGTGGAGGAGAAAGAGGGCGTGGAGGAGAAAGAGGGCGTGGAGGAGAAAGAGGGCGTGGAGGAGAAAGAGGAGAAAGAGGGCGTGGAGGAGAAAGAGGGCGTGGAGGAGAAAGAGGGCGTGGAGGAGAAAGAGGGCGTGGAGGAGAAAGAGGGCGTGGAGGAGAAAGAGGGCGTGGAGGAGAAAGAGGGCGTGGAGGAGAAAGAGGGCGTGGAGGAGAAAGAGGGCGTGGAGAGGAAGAGGGCGTGGAGGAGAAAGAGGGCGTGGAGGAGAAAGAGGGCGTGGAGGAGAAAGAGGGCGTGGAGGAGAAAGAGGGCGTGGAGGAGAAAGAGGGCGTGGAGGAGAAAGAGGGCGTGGAGGAGTGGAGGAGAAGAGGGAGTGGAGGAGTGGAGGAGAAGAGGGAGTGGAGGAGAAGAGGGAGTGGAGGAGAAGAGGGAGTGGAGGAGAAGAGGGAGTGGAGGAGAAGAGGGAGTGGAGGAGAAGAGGGAGTGGAGGAGAAGAGGGAGTGGAGGAGAAAGAGGGAGTGGAGGAGAAAGAGGGAGTGGAGGAGAAAGAGGGAGTGGAGGATAAAAAATATTGAAAAGGGTACAGGCCTTATCGTTGTGCATTGAATTTAGAGTGTAATGGAACATTCACGTGTAGAAGACTACTTGTTGCCATGATGTTGTGAACAGATAGAGTAATACATTACTCACCTACTTTCAGGTAAAGAAAAGAAAATCGATGATAGATGAGGTCTGTCAAGAGCCTGGTATTGTCATGGTTCATATTAGCATGCCATTAGTTAATTGAGCCGTGACTATGATGAAGTAGCCATATGATGTGCAGTACAAATAAACTATGTCCCCTCTGTCCCACCCTGATGGTAAAAAAAATTCATTCTGAGAGTACTCATGTTTCACTGGTACTCGCACACAGCCTCCCCAAAACCTGAAGCAGAGGACTCTGGGAAAAGCGAGAAGCCCTCTAGGAAAGTGGAGCGGATGGAGGAAAAGAACGAGAAGACAACAGAGAAGGAGAGATATAAAGGTTATAGCTTTCTAGCTGTGTGAAATCATTTGAGAAAGGGGGAAAAACAATATTCTCTTTCTAGCGTGACCTGTAGATTCTAGCTCATATGGGGGGGCAAGGCGAAGTGAACAAATTGTGATGTGTTTTTTGGACCTTTTCTGACATTCACAGTTCCCCCCCAACCTGAGGAAGAGGGCCCTGGAGAGAGTGAGTGGCCCTCGGAGGGATTGAGAGAAAAGGAAGCAGTGGTAGAGAAAGAGGAGGAGATTGAGGCAGAAGGTATCTGTCATTGTGTAGGATTTCAATGGACTTCATTAGTTAGTAGTTTTATAACTCATTGTGTTGCTATGAACTAGACTGGACTAGTACAATAATAGGTACAAAAGTATAATGGATGGATGAATAGATGAATGAATGAAAAGAGGACGAACGAAGGAACAAACAAACAAAAACACTAATGAACAAACAAACAAATGATGTGACCTGTTAGTGCTCAGTCTCTCCGACTCTTGAAGTAGAGGAGACAGGAAAACCTTCTGAGAACGAAGGAGAACAAGAGGGGAAAGAGGAGGACACAGAAAGCAACCCTGAAGGTATCTTCCCTAGATGAGTTGTACATGTATGGAGCTAGTTTGTAGTGCTAGTGAATGTATGAGTTGGTATATACCAGTGCATAGATGTGTATAGTTCAAAAGCAAATACAAGTTGGAGTACAGTAGATTCTCCTTCAGACATGACCAGTCAATGTGTAGAGCTGTTGATCAGTCGAAGCCTGTCGAAGTTGGAGCTACTGGGAACAGTCTGACAGCACTAATCAACCTGTAGAGCAATAGATTTCAGATCTCTCTCTTCCTTTGTGGTGATCCAGAGGAAGTTCCCAAACCCCCTGAATGGGAAATCTGGGGTCAGGAGACCTTAGAGCCCCCTGGGAGAGAGGAGAAGAAGAAGAAAAAGTGGGAGGAGGAAGAGAGTGAAGAGGGAGAGTTCGCAAAAAAGAAAGGTAGAACTCAAGAACTGTACATTGGCTAGTGTGTAGTGTACATACCATGTAGGCTAGGATCCGGTAGACTCCACCTCTCCCATGTCCTTAATACTGTATAACTAGGTGATGACCAACCCATAAAGATGAAACTAGCTGGTTTAGAACTGCCCTCAAGCAAGATGTCTGACAAACTGTTCCATTGCAG
Organism: Oncorhynchus masou masou; assembly: GCF_036934945.1. Classification (NCBI taxonomy): domain Eukaryota; kingdom Metazoa; phylum Chordata; class Actinopteri; order Salmoniformes; family Salmonidae; genus Oncorhynchus; species Oncorhynchus masou. The sequence goes on along the minus strand of NC_088239.1, from coordinate 73,618,335 downwards.
GACATTGGTGCTCTGCTCCATAACATCAGCCTTTCTAGATGTATATCTGTATGGACCTACCTCTCCATACAGTGCATTTGGAAAGGATTCAGACCCCTTCACTTTTTCCACATGTTGTTACGTTACAGACTTATTCTATAATGGATTCAATTGTTTTTTCCCCCTCATCAATCTAACACAATACCCCCTAATTACAAAGAAAAAAAACAGATTTTTAACTCAGTACTTTTTTGAAGCACCTTGGGCTGTGATTACAGTCTCGGGTCTTCTTGGGTATGATGCTACAGGCTTGGCACACCTGTATTTGGAGAGTTTCTCCCGTTCTTCTCTGCAGACCCTCTCAAGGAGCGTCGCTGCACAGCTATTTTCAGGTCTCTCCAGAGATGTTCGATCGAGTTCAAGTCCGGGATCTGGCAGGGCCACTCAAGGACATTGAGACTTGTCCCGAAGCCACTCCTGCGTTGTCTTGGCTGTGTGCTTAGGGTCGCTGTCCTGTTGGAAGGTGAACCTTCATGTGCCTTTTACTGAGGAGTGGCCTCTCTACCATAAAGGCCTATTTGATGGATGGTTGTCCTTCTGGAAGGTTCTCCCATCTCCACAGAGAAACTCTTGAGCTTTATCAGAGTGACCATTGGGTTCTTGGTCACCTCCCTGACCAAGGCCCTTCTCCCCCAATTGCTCCGTTTGGCCGGGCGGCCAGCTCTTGGAAGGGTCTTGGTGGTTCCAAACTTCTTCCATTTAGGAATGATGGAGGCCACTGTTCATGGGGACCTTCAATGCTGCAGACATTTTTTGTCACCTTTTCCCAGATCTATGCCTTGACACAATCCTGTCTCTGAGCTCTACGGTCAATTCCTTAGACCTCATGGCTTGGTTGTTTCTCTGACATGCACTGTCAACTGTGGGACCTTATATAGACGGGTGTGATCGTTTCCAAATCATGTCCAATAAATTGAATTTACCACAGGTGGACCCCAATCAAGATGTAGAAACAACTCAATGATGATGAACAGAAACAGGATGCACTTGAGCTCAATTTCGAGTCTCATAGCAAAGGGACTGAATACTTAAATATTTATGTAAATAAGGTACATCTGTTTTTTATTTTTAACAAATTTGCAAAAAAATACTTTTTTTCGCTTTGTCATTATGGGGTATTGTGTGTAGATTGACTCAGGTTGGATCCAGGAAACCCATCTAAAACAAAGATTCGTTCATCTCCTAAAGGGATTCTCAAGCTCTTGATCTCAGGAGGAGAGCCTGAGGCCAGACAGTTGTATGGGATCATATACGATGATTTCAAAGGTAAGACACTGAACAAGAAAAGCTAGCAGGGGAGTGACTGAGGACGCTTACAGGACACTGGAGCACCATGGAATCCTGTTTTGTAGGCTTACCATCAGTGGTGCTAGTGGAGTAGCTAGCATTGAGTTGACTTAGTGAAGAGTTAGTACAGTGTTATCGAGTCAGTTGAGTAGCATTGAGTCAGTAGAGCTAGTTGAGTAGCATGGAGTCAGTAGTAGAGTGGTATCGAAGAAAACAGTTTTTGGAAATGGTCTGTGAATGACCAGATTGGTGTCAAAAACTGTGGAAAGATTCCATCTCTCTGCATGTTTCAGTTCTTCCTTCTCCGACTGTCATTTCTTATCATCATGTTGGTATTGTTTGGCTCACAAGGTACGCATCAAGATGTCCTAGTTACTGTCACTATCTTGTCATTGCTATCACTATTCACCGTTAAAACAGATCAATTAGCTCCCTGTCTAACACCTCTCTTGTGTCAGATATCATTTTGTCCCCCAGATTTAACAACTGTCCAGGAATATAGGCCTACGAAACCTTCAAAATAACAGTATCTCCCTTGTTACTATTTTCTTTTACAGCCTTCCATAAATAAAGTCCCATCTTGACTTTGCATATATTTGTGGAACTATGTCCCGGCGCTCTCTCTCTCTGCCGTCTGTGGAACTATGTCCCGGTGCTCTCTCTCTCTGCCGTCTGTGGAACTATGTCCCGGCGCTCTCTCTCTCTGCCGTCTGTGGAACTATGTCCCGGCGCTCTCTCTCTCTGCCGTCTGTGGAACTATGTCCCGGTGCTCTCTCTCTCTGCCGTCTGTGGAACTATGTCCCGTGTGCTCTCTCTCTGCCGTCTGTGGAACTATGTCCCGCGCGCTCTCTCTCTGCCGTCTGTGGAACTATGTCCCGGCTCTCTCTCTCTGCCGTCTGTGGAACTATGTCCCGGCGCTCTCTCTCTGCCGTCTGTGGAACTATGTCCCGGTGCTCTCTCTCTCTGCCGTCTGTGGAACTATGTCCCGGCGCTCTCTCTCTCTGCCGTCTGTGGAACTATGTCCCGGTGCTCTCTCTCTGCCGTCTGTGGAACTATGTCCCGGCGCTCTCTCTCTCTGCCGTCTGTGGAACTATGTCCCGGTGCTCTCTCTCTCTGCCGTCTGTGGAACTATGTCCCGGCGCTCTCTCTCTCTGCCGTCTGTGGAACTATGTCCCGGTGCTCTCTCTCTGCCGTCTGTGGAACTATGTCCCGGTGCTCTCTCTCTGCCGTCTGTGGAACTATGTCCCGGCGCTCTCTCTCTCTGCCGTCTGTGGAACTATGTCCCGGCGCTCTCTCTCTCTGCCGTCTGTGGAACTATGTCCCGGTGCTCTCTCTCTCTGCCGTCTGTGGAGTAATTGGGCAGTCATATATAATTACTGTGTAACGTTTCTCCCCTAACTGTTTTATAGCTGAGAGAAGCATTTTATGTGTGTGTGCCTGTGTGTGTGTGTGTATTTTATGTGACTCTCTTCTCACCGGCGGTTCTCCCCTCTCAAAACAGCCCATAAATATTTCAGCGGCGTCATCAACCAAACAATAATAAAATAATAATTTGACGGCTGATTAAACAGCTAAACTTAGACTTTTTAATGTGTATTTAAATGTGTATTTGCATAAACATGCTTGGTAAACTCCTCTTTAGAGGACAGCGATGCCTCGTAGCGCACACACACACACACACACACACACACACACACACACACACACACACACACACACACACACACGTTGCAGCAGACTTCTGAAGCTTAATAAAAGCTTAATTATGTACACACCTCAGCCAAGAATATCACAGGAAGGATTCACTCACACACACACTTTGGTTGGGGATGCGCTACATTGAGATTTGGTCTGTAAATACATTAATAAAACCAGGTGATTATGACATATGGGTTTTTAGCTTCCTGGTTTACCATATTAAATTCAACTTAGTTGAAGGAAGTCACCCTGTGTGACTGCACAGATTGAGGAGTATAAAACAGACAGTATCATATGTACAAGCAGGTATAGCTTCTGTTCCAAATGGCACCCTATACCATACAGTCCTATGAGCCCTGGTCAAAAGTAGTCCACTACATAGGGAATAGGGTGCCATTTGGGATGCAGTTAAGACACTATATAAGCATCAGATCGATAGAGAATAGATGAAGACCTACTGTATAATGGGAGGTAGAAGTTGTCAGGAATGAGGATCTTCTTACACCAGGCCTCTAATATTCCCTGCATTAAAACACAAACAAATCCCTGACCACAACACACACACAGCCAGCATACACACACACACACGTGTGCATGTTTGCACAAAACATGCACAAATATACACACAGGCATAACACAAACTGGACAACACACACACACAACCTCCCCCCGAAATACACACACACACCAGTATAGACTGCTGTCAGAGCTTGATAAAGCCCTGTCAGCGTTCCCCTGTCTTGGGGAGGGGGGAGTTTGAAGTCTGTCTTTAACAAGTTGTGAGTCAGACACTAAGATAATGAATCGATGAGGATGCCTTTTGACTCGCAGATGGACAAACGCAGGGCACGATATTTGCAGCGTTCCCAAATCATTCATACACCTAAAGCTACTGTAACTGTTTCTTACAATAAGGGCCACGACGACTGGATGTGATTTCAAACAATTCTGGTGGTCCAGAGACCGTTTCTCAATGGGATCATTCTCTAGCGTTCTTTGGTCCTAACCATCCTCTAACATCTCCCACCTACTGTATGCCATGTCTCCACCATACCACAACCATCTCTATGGCTCATTATGTAATACAATATACTGTCCATTTATATGGACATTCATTTTGTGAAGTCAGCATACAAACCAATACGCTATAACACATGCAATACAGAAAACACTAGAAACTTCATTCCCCCAGTCTCTGTGGCCTGCTGTCTGGCCATGTACTGAACCTACATCTGTCCTATGTCCCACTGTTCATCACCACAACTCTCCTCTCTGTTCCCAGACTGAGTGCTACGACCACTAACTCTCCTCTCTGTTCCCAGACTGTGAGTGCTACGGCCACTAACTCTCCTCTCTGTTCCCAGACTGAGTGCTACGACCACTAACTCTCCTCTCTGTTCCCAGACTGAGTGCTACGACCACTAACTCTCCTCTCTGTTCCCAGACTGAGTGCTACGACCACTAACTCTCCTCTCTGTTCCCAGACTGAGTGCTACGGCCACTAACTCTCCTCTCTGTTCCCAGACTGAGTGCTACGACCACTAACTCTCCTCTCTGTTCCCAGACTGAGTGCTACGACCACTAACTCTCCTCTCTGTTCCCAGACTGAGTGCTACGGCCACTAACTCTCCTCTCTGTTCCCAGACTGAGTGCTACGACCACTAACTCTCCTCTCTGTTCCCAGACTGAGTGCTACGAGACACTAACTCTCCTCTCTGTTCCCAGACTGAGTGCTACGGCCACTAACTCTCCTCTCTGTTCCCAGACTGAGTGCTACGACCACTAACTCTCCTCTCTGTTCCCAGACTGTGAGTGCTACGACCACTAACTCTCCTCTCTGTTCCCAGACTGAGTGCTACGACCACTAACTCCCCTCTCTGTTCCCAGACTGAGTGCTGCTAACTCTCCTCTCTGTTCCCAGACTGTGAGTGCTACGCCACTAACTCTCCTCTCTGTTCCCAGACTGTGAGTGCTACGACCACTAACTCTCCTCTCTGTTCCCAGACTGAGTGCTACGACCACTAACTCCCCTCTCTGTTCCCAGACTGAGTGCTACGACCACTAACTCTCCTCTCTGTTCCCAGACTGAGTGCTACGACCACTAACTCTCCTCTCTGTTCCCAGACTGTGAGTGCTACGGCCACTAACTCTCCTCTCTGTTCCCAGACTGAGTGCTACGACCACTAACTCTCCTCTCTGTTCCCAGACTGAGTGCTACGACCACTAACTCTCCTCTCTGTTCCCAGACTGAGTGCTACGGCCACTAACTCTCCTCTCTGTTCCCAGACTGAGTGCTACGGCCACTAACTCTCATCTCTGTTCCCAGACTGAGTGCTACGACCACTAACTCTCCTCTCTGTTCCCAGACTGTGAGTGCTACGGCCACTCTAACCGCTGCAGCTACATAGACTACCTGAACATCGTGACGTGCGTCAGCTGCAAGCACAATACCAGAGGACAGAACTGCCAGCACTGCAGACTGGGCTACTTCAGAAACGCGTCCGCCGAACTCGACGACGAGGGTGTCTGCATCGGTCAGTCACAATGTGTGTGTGTGTATTGCAGAATAATCATTAGGCATTGTGTGTTACACAAACAGTATGAAATGTTGATCCACCAAGACGTCATTGATCAGAAATACAGTTTAGAGATCAGCATCTCCAAACAAACTGCCAGAAAAAACTGCTAAACAGAGACAGTAAAAACACTGACTCACTGAGATCAGACTATTAATCCTCCTGGATTCTCTGTGAAGCTGAATGTAGACCAGACTATTAATCCTCCTGGATTCTCTGTGGAGCTGAATGTAGATCAGACTATTAATCCTCCTGGATTCTCTGTGGAGCTGAATGTAGATCAGACTATTAATCCTCCTGGATTCTCTGTGGAGCTGAATGTAGACCAGACTATTAATCCTCCTGGATTCTCTGTGGAGCTGAATGTAGATCAGACTATTAATCCTCCTGGATTCTCTGTGGAGCTGAATGTAGATCAGACTATTAATCCTCCTGGATTCTCTGTGGAGCTGAATGTAGACCAGACTATTAATCCTCCTGGATTCTCTGTGGAGCTGAATGTAGATCAGACTATTAATCCTCCTGGATTCTCTGTGGAGCTGAATGTAGACCAGACTATTAATCCTCCTGGATTCTCTGTGGAGCTGAATGTAGATCAGACTATTAATCCTCCTGGATTCTCTGTGGAGCTGAATGTAGATCAGACTATTAATCCTCCTGGATTCTCTGTGGAGCTGAATGTAGACCAGACTATTAATCCTCCTGGATTCTCTGTGGAGCTGAATGTAGATCAGACTATTAATCCTCCTGGATTCTCTGTGGAGCTGAATGTAGATCAGACTATTAATCCTCCTGGATTCTCTGTGGAGCTGAATGTAGATCAGACTATTAATCCTCCTGGATTCTCTGTCGAGCTGACTAGTGTTGATGTAGTCCATCTGCAGGTGAGAGGTGGGGGGCTGGAGGAGGGTAGCAGGAGGGTGGGAAGAAGGTAGGAGGAGAGCTGGAGGAGGGTAGAAGGGGGGCACAAGGAGAGTTGGGAGGATAACCCTGTCACAGTGGGGGCAGGTCCAGGCGTTGGAGTCAGCACAAATGAGGGCCCCATTAGCTCACCTGCCAGGCTACTGGCACACAGAGACTGGCATTGAATCAATACAGGAGAGAGAGTTTTACACATGCACACAAACACCAAATTAACTTAATTTAAAAATAAATACATTTTCTAACATGCCTGCCTCCATCCCCCTCTCCCCAGAGTGTAACTGTAACCAGATGGGTTCTGTCCATGACCGGTGTAATGGAACAGGCTTCTGCCAGTGTAAAGACGGCGCTACGGGGCCCAAGTGTGATGACTGTTTCCTTGGGTACTACTGGAGACAAGGCTGTTACTGTGAGTATACAGGGGGAGATATGCACTTGGCTGTGTGTGTGTGGGGGGTGTAGATATGTGTGGGGGGGGAAGATAGTGTGTGTATGTATGTGGGGTTGTGTGTGTCACACCTTAACCCTCCATCCCCCTATCATATCCCATAGAGTCAGGGCCAGTCTCAAACACATACAGCCCCTCCTTTTCTCTCTGAGGCTGGCTTTGGAATCCCTCCTTACTGCAGTTTGTTAGTTAGCCAATTGGGTCAATCAGTAGAGCACAGTGGATCCCATATTAGATTAAGGTGAGAGAGTAAAAAGGTTTTCGGTGGTATAAACATGCATGATACACAGAGAGCTCCAGAACATAAAAGCTTTGAGCATACTTTTGTCATCATGCCCTACAAATCTTCACAGGTCTTTACGTCAAACACCCGCACATGCACACACATGATGCATGCACACACACACACTCTCTCTCTTGTAAACACACACTGTGTTTTAGGCCAAATATCTTGTACAGTATAAAAACTACCAGCATGTTATTTCCCACCCCGTTTACAGCCTTTTCATTCAGCCTATGATTTACAGACAACTAAGAAATGTATAGGAGACTTCTGAACAAAAGAGACATTACTCTGATTCAGAGAAAGTGCCTGCTCCAAAAGAACAGGGAAAAAGATGTCAGAAAAGAGAAGGCAGGTGAAATTCGTTGCTGAGCTTGAGGCTAGGATAATTCATATTTTCTTCTCCCCCCCCCCTCTATCGATATACTTTCATTGCTCCCTTCATCTCTCTTCCCCATCTTGTTATTTCTGTGGCAATACTCCTCTTCTCATCTTCCCCGATCTCTCTCCTATTTTACTCCTCTTCTCATCTTCCCCCGATCTCTCTCTCCTATTTTACTCCCCTTCTCCCGATCACTCTCTCCTATTTTACTCCTCTTCTCATATTCCCCCGATCTCTCTCTCCTATTTTACTCCCCTTCTCATCTTCCCCCGATCTCTCTCTCCTATTTTACTCCTCTTCTCATCTTCCCCTGATCTCTCTCTCCTATTTTACTCCCCTTCCCCCGATCTCTCTCTCCTATTTTACTCCTCTCTTTATTCTCTTTGCTCTTTACTCCCCCATCCTCCTTTTATCTTTCATGGAACCTTGTTGTTTTGCCACTATATCTCCCTCTCTTTCCTGTTTCCCTTCAATCACCTTCCTCAACCTCCTCTCGCTTTCATCCTCTGCTCTCCCTCATCCACACCTTCTCTACCTCCATCCTCACCATCTCAATCACCTCTCTCTCCCCCTCTCTCTCACAGCCAACGTGTGTGACGAAGAACTGCTCCTATGTCAGAACGGCGGGACGTGCTCCCAGAACCAGAAGTGTATCTGTCCCCCAGAGTTTAAGGGCGTGCTGTGTCAACAGTCACGCTGCGAGGGGGACAAGGCCTGCAACACGGCCTGCACCCCCCACCTCCTCGCCCCCCTACTGCTCTGTGTCCTGCTACCCCACCTTCTGGCCACTTTAACTGCACACTGAGTCACCTGCTGCCCCCTCAAACACAGGGGGAACTGTTGTGTGTGTGGATCCTTAGAGGAGGTTAGGTTGGGAAAGGTCTGTAAATACACACCCACCCACACACACACACACCTCACTGACTCGGGGAACGTGTGAGAGTAAAACAAGAGAATGACTTCAGAGAGAACAGAGGAAGGTGGAGGAAAATCATACAACCAAACCCCCCGTCTCTCTCCCTTTAATCTTGAGCTGGAGGAATCTCGATCTCATACCAAAAAGCATAATTATTATTAAACGAGCAAACGACTGTTCGTTTAACACTTTAAATCACTACTGTTCACTATGAAGAAAAGGGAGGAATTGCTGATGTAACACAAGTACATTTCCTTTGTCTTAATTCATTGAATTAATGTGCCCCTCTTCGAGACCCTGCACTTACTGCTCCAGACAGACAGACGGGGAGTGTGTTTGGCTAGACTTGGGGAGGGCTTGGCTGGGAGCGGATTTGCTGCTGAGGTCGATGTAGAATATACTGTAAACCAGGTTTCACATCTTCGACTCAAAATTACAGACTTGTTTTCACCTTTGACATTTTTTTTATTTCATCTTCTTCAGTTGTTATTGTATGTTATGTGCCCACCGACAGACGCTGAGATTATACATTATTATTACAATATCCAGAGGGTTATCCATATTAAGATTTTAGTCACTATAAATGGTTGTTATAGGAATGAGTCGCCACAGTTTAGCAAGATTTTATCTTCACACAGAATTCAGGAGTAAAACAGAATTTAAACTTATCAACAGTCTGAAAGAGAGAAAAAGAAAAGTATCAATATAATGACATTATTTGAATAGTTTTTGTAGAGATTATTTTTGTTTGAAGTTATAATAAAGTAACTATTCCAGATGACATTTTATTACACTGTAAACTTCACAGTAAATGTGTGTTATTTGTTTTTACTTGTACATTCTTTCAAGAGAACAAATGTGTCACGACCAAAACGGTCAGTTATCTACTCCAGTGGAAGTGTCGAGGTTGCAGAGAAGTACAAAAAGATGACCTCATTTATTGGTAGCGGAGTGGGGTAAGTTGAGCCACCCCTTACTTCTAGGAAACCGTACACAAAATGAATCATGTGACCAAATATCTAGCAAGAGGCCATCATTTCATAAAAGTCTGAAGAAAAAATCCACATGGAAAAAGTGGTAAGTAAGTTAGGTAAAATAAAAAATAGATCGTCTCAAAGTCAGATGAATGTGTTTCATGATGCTTGTGTCTAAACCAAAGTAGATAGTTTTACGATTGTTTTGTACATCAGTTGGGTTCTCTTCAAGCTACAAAATGAGGTGCTAAACTTAGCATGAAAGTGCATCCTTGTAGCTGTGTGGGCGAATACAGTCAGAATGTTTGCCTCGGGGTAAGTTGAGCCAATGGCCACCATTGATTACATTTGGTCAGTGTTTGGGATGCACCGATATGACATTTTTGGCCGATACCGATATCCGATATTTTCCTTGCCAAAGAACTTGACACAGATAACCAATTTAAAACATGAGTCATTGTAGTAGTTAAATAGTTGAAACAAACACCAAAAAGTTATTTGGTTGGCATTTACATATGTCCCCATTACCAGTAAAACATAAACAAAACCTATTTCTTTCACTTACTTGCTGTGCTGTTTCGTTGTTCATTTGCTCAGTCGTTTCATTCACAACCAAGATTATCATATTTTTGGTGGCATCATTACATCATGTACCTACGTCATATAGGTATATGCACATCAGCTTTGACATCGGTTTTGCACATCGGCGTTAAATTAATACCGTCCGATTCAGAAATGCTCACCGATATGTTGTGTATCCCTAATGAGTTTTATGCATAGTAGTTTTGCAATGTGTCATGCATATTAACTTATTGTTACAGTGCATCAGGCCCTCTGTATGCAAAAGTAAAACAAGCAGGGGTTTAGCCACCCTTGAGGTTCTTGAGAGAGCAGCCAATTTAGTGACATAAGAGAATAAGTCCCCTTGAGCAGCAGCAAGGGATGACAAAAGACGGAATGACACTGAAGAGGCACAATGACTAAAAAGAAAACTAACATGTGAAGGAGAGGATAGAGTAGCAGAGGCACACGAGGTCTTATCTGATGACATGGAGTCTGAGCTTGATGAACATGTCAATCATTTCAGACTGATTTCATGGGCTTAGTAGCCTCAAAATGCAGAGACCTTGCACACTGAAACAACATACTTGTCCCAGACAACTGGTCAAGAAATTGAACGGTAAGTGATTTTGAACAGAGATCTATATCTGAATGTAGCCCTACATTTAAGATATGATATAGCACACCTGCATTCCATGAATTAAACTTTGACCTACCAGCACCATGCCCCGATGTCACAGGACATCACACACTTACCCCAGAGGTGGATCCATGCTAAACTTACCCCATACCCGGGGTAAGTTGTGCCAATAGACCAATGTTTAGACAACAGTTTATGTTTACATGAATTCTGATTATTTCCAGGGATACACAACATCCTGAAATACACTACATGACCAAAAGTATGTGGATACCTGGTCGTTGAACATCTCATTCTAAAACCATGGGCATTAATATGGAGTTGGTCCCCCCTTTGCTGCTATAACATCCTCCACTCTTCCTGGGAAGGCTTTCCACGAGATGTTGGAACATTACTGCAGGTGAAAAAATGATGACTGTTTGATTTACAAGTATCTAGAATGACCTCCCAGACATATTCAGACAGAAAACACAAGGCTAATGAATAAGACGTGTAAGCAGAATAAAGGCTGAGCTCAGGTGAATGGACAGAGCTGGATAAACAGAGTTAACCACTGGACATGTAAAAACACAACGGAAGAGAGAGTGTACAGACTGGGTCAATAACCACTAGAAATGTAAAAACACAACGGAAGCAGAATCCATAAGAGAGAGTGTACAGACTGGGTCAATAACCACTGGACATGTAAAAACACAACAGAAGCAGAATCCATAAGAGTGTGTACAGACTGGGTCAATAACCACTAGAAATGTAAAAACACAACAGAAGCAGAATCCATTAGAGAGAGTGTACAGACTGGGTCAATAACCACTAGAAATGTAAAAACACAACAGAAGCAGAATCCATTAGAGAGAGTGTACAGACTGGGTCAATAACCACTAGAAATGTAAAAACACAACAGAAGCAGAATCCATTAGAGAGAGTGTACAGACTGGGTCAATAACCACTAGAAATGTAAAAACACAACAGAAGCAGAATCCATAAGAGTGTGTACAGACTGGGTCAATAACCACTGGACATGTAAAAACACAACGGAAGCAGAATCCATAAGAGAGAGTGTACAGACTGGGTCAATAACCACTAGAAATGTAAAAACACAACAGAAGCAGAATCCATTAGAGAGAGTGTACAGACTGGGTCAATAACCACTAGAAAAACACAACGTAAAAACACAACGGACATGTAAAAACACAACAGAAGCAGAATCCATAAGAGAGAGTGTACAGACTGGGTCAATAACCACTGGACATGTAAAAACACAACAGAAGCAGAATCCATAAGAGTGTGTACAGACTGGGTCAATAACCACTAGAAATGTAAAAACACAACAGAAGCAGAATCCATAAGAGTGTGTACAGACTGGGTCAATAACCACTAGAAATGTAAAAACACAGAAGCAGAAAATGTAAAAGAATCCATGGTTGTACTAATCAAGTATTATTAAAAAAAGCACTTATACTGGGAAAGTATATATGCAATAAATGTATTCTTTTTTGGATGAGCACTATGGCGCCGCCACCAATATAATCTAAACTGAAGCAGATGTGGGCGTTAACAAGCAAGAATTGAGACAAAATATTGGTGGCTCAAAGCCAAGGGGAGTTAATTATCTACATAGAGAAGAGTGACTGTTATTTGAAGTTGGAAACCTACAAAGCCTGAGGTCTGTAAGGTCTGTAACAAGAAAAGTCAGTTGTTCCACGGAATTCCTCGGCTCTGTTACTTTGTAATAAAGTCTATTTCAATTTACAACTTCCGGTATCTGAGAAATATTTGATTCAATATTTCCACAAACTTCCATTCAGCCACAAGAGCATTAGTGAGGTCAGGCACTGATGTTAGGCAATTGGACCTGGCTCGCAGTCGACATTCCATTTCATCTCAACGGTATATGATGGGGTTGAAGTCAGGGCTGTGCGCAGGCCAGTCATGTTCTTACACACCGATCAGAAATAGGAAAGGTTCTTCCCCAAACTGTTTCAATAGTCAGAAGCACAGAATTTGTAGAATGTTATTGTGTGCTGTAGCATTACAATTTCCCTTCACTGGAACTAACCCAAACCATGACAAAAAGCACCAGACCATTATTCCTCTTACAAACTTTACAGTTGGCACTATGCAGTCGGCGGGTAGCGTTCTCCGGCATCTGCCAAACCCAGATATGTCCATTGCACTGCCAGATGGTGAAGCGCGTTCATCACTCCAGAGAACGCGTTTTCACTGCTCCAGAGTCCAATGGCGGTGAGCTTTACACCACTCCAGCCGACGCTTGGCATTGCGCATGGCTTGTTTGCAGCTGCTCGGCCATGGAAACCCATTTCATGAAGCTCCCAACGAACAGTTCTTGTGCTGACATTGCTTCCAGAGGCAGTTTGGAACTCAGTAATGACTGTTGCAATCGAGGACAGAAGATGTTTTATACGCTTCAGCACTAGGCGGTCCCATTCTGTGCGCTTGTGTGGCTTCCACGTCGAGGCCGTTGTTGCTCCTAGACTACACATTTCCACTTTACAATCACAGCACTTCCAGTTTCCCAGGGTAGCTCCAGCAGGGCAGAAATTTGACGAAATGACTTGTTGGAAAGATGGCATCCTGTGACGGTGCCATGTTGAAAGTCACTGAGCTTTTCATGATTGCATGGATGTGTGCTGGAATTTATACACCTGCCAGCAACAGGTGGCTGAAAAATCAGAATCCACTAAAGGGTGTCCACATACTTCTGTGTATATATAGTGTATATGTAGATATCGTTGTTAGAAAGAATACTACATTTCCCTTGACGTAGTGATGCTGAATGTAAAAAAATGGCTCAACATACTCCTCTCACCTATGTAATTTCATTCAGGTCAGACATGTTTTATGCAAACAGAAAAGGAGCGGACATGATTGACACCAACACATCCAGCTCAGTTCCATTGGGAATTAGGAAGAACTGAAATTAAACCAAAAATGGCACCATAATGTCCTAACAAACATTTAAATACCTGTAAGGTTCTGAGAACAAAATAACAGTAATAGGTCAAAATATAACAGTCTCCGCATAGACTTACTAGAATAGGAAAAGACGTCTGAAAAACTGTTTATGTTTCTCCCACTAAGAGAGCGTCATTGGCGTGGAAACCCAGGGTTTAAAGGATCATCCTAATGACACTAGGTACTGTGTGGCATCCTTTATTTGGAGTAGAATTTTATTAAAAAAAATAAACACTTCATTGAGAAAGTAGTTCCCTGTGTTAGTGGAGTCGGTGACATTGGATGTAAACAAGAGAACTGCAGGTGAAATGCACTCACGCCTCAACAGGATGAACACATTTAGACAAAAGCACCACGAACACCTGGGAGGAATGCAAAAACAACAACAAAGTGGGTGGCGAGTGTCAGCATAAGACAGAAAAGACATTCAGGCGGTGGTAAAATAAAATCCTGTTCTAGTCTGTCTGTAAGGCATCTCTATTCTGGGCTCCGCTTCAGAAGAAGTCTGTATTGTTAACATGAAGGGCAGTGGGATAAATTGAGACGTGTGGGGGAGATCCTCTGGGAGATGGGGCACAGATCAGAGACCAGCGTGGGAGTTGTCCTGGCTGAACCGCACTGATCTAGGACCAGATTCCCCTACCACAGTCCTACACTCAAGCATTAGGAGAATGGAAACTATGGCCTTAGAGGAAAGTTGTACCTATGCCGATCAGAACTGGTGAAAGGATTGTGGTATGATGAGAGTTGTGTGTGTGTGTGTGTGTGTGTGTGACAGACACACACAAGGCCCAACTAATAGTGTTAGTGTACCATCTACCTGTGTAAAGTGAAAGATGTCTATAACAAAATGCACATTTTTATTTGACCACTATTTTAGCAGTGGTTCAGAAAAACAAAGCATACAATGTTGACCATGGTCAATTTAGTTTCCCTAACACTTTACAGATATGGAATCAGCTGATTGATTTGGTGAACAATAATATACAAGGCCATATTCAGTACGAAAATGTTCTCGAAAGATGCAGATAGATTCCACAAGTAGAGCCGACGCAACTCCTTATTCTGCATGTCAGAGATGCGTTTGTTCTACATAGCATGTTTCTTTCCGAACGTTCCAAAATAATGAGTCCTGTTGAACAAGCACCAATTGCAAACAAATAAAATAATTTTGCAGATTAAAATTAAATGTAAACAATTGTTCAATTTCAAATAAGATGATTCATTTATCAACTTAAAAAATATCTACATACTTGATTTGGTTTAAACTGGCACTGTGGTTCTTTTGGGGCATAGGTCTTAGAAAAACTATTTCTCCCAGAAACTATATTGCATTGAAATGAAGAATGATTTGAACAATTACCTTCTAAACACTGGACAGTATCGTGACAGGTGACACGCAGAAGGAATAAAGCCATGTATACTTCACTGCAGTTGCTGAGAGTCACAGGAAGTCTTTGGTTCCAACATTTGAGGAGGGAGCTGGCCTGAAGTCCAACAGCGGGGAGTAATACATATAACCTTGTCTCTGTCGACAAGAAAGGTAACCGAAAATGAGTTTTGTTGATAGAGTTGTGTGTGTGTGTGAAAACAAGCTTGTGTAAATGCACAGTGTGATACAACAAATAAAAGTGCATCCAGTACCGTACAGACAAACCAGCAGAAGAAAGTGACCAGATATGTCAAAGCTTCCCCGGGGCATAAAATGTCATTTAACTACTGTACAACAGGTCTCCCTATTTAGAAATACAACATCTGTCCCACATTCTCAGCTACAGCGCTCACTTAGACTACGTATGGGTCCATGTTACGAATTCTATAAAGATGCTTAATGTAACAATCAGGCCCATTCCAATCACAAAATGTAACCTTAATTGCCTCAGTTAATCAGCATCCTGGTGCTAAACAAGGACGACACTTTAAAAGCAAAATAAAACTAAAATAATTGCCTATAGTCAAATAACTATGGCTGACGAGATATACTTTTGCACTTAATATATGCTATAAGCGGAAATAGTGTGTACTTAAAATTGTAATGTAACAGCCATTCTGTTAAGTGGGCTATACTACTAATAAATAACCAGGTATCAAACATTGAGTACCAGCGACATTAGTCTTTGCGCTTTTATGAAGTCCAGAACATTTCTATACAAATGCAGAGCACGTAAGAAAATGAGATTAGGAAATTATAAAATTGTGAACCAAAAAAAGAAAATGAATAAAAGTCACAGGCACAGTGCATTACCCTGGTTACATCTCTCAGTAATGAACTGGAAACACACACGTACCAGTGTTATAGTACAAGTGCCCTTTCAAAAGGCCCCGCCCCCACTGTCCAAACAAAGGGCAGTATTTTACAGAGGCCAGTGGCCAACCCACATACTCCAGCCATAACAGTCATTAAACAGCTTATTACAAAAACAATTACATTTATTACAGAAATAAAATTAACTGACTTGTAAATGATACAACAGCATCATATTACTGCTTGAGATGGTGAACTGTGATGTTTTCGACTGACTGTTCGACAACCAAACTACTCTGCGTAATCTCTTGCCCTTCTACTCTCGTTCCCATTCCCTGAATTTATCAGAAAGCACACCAATAAAAACAAACCAAGTCAGTGGTCAGTCCTCTCTCTCCCCCTCTTGGAGTGGGTGGTAGGGATCCATCGGGGGTCTGGGTCTCGTTTCCGGGGGTGAGTGTGTGTGTGGCGGTTGAAGGCTGTAGCACTGTAGCGATCATAGTCTCTCTGACTGGGGTCCCTCGGTGGTCTGTTGACTCCATCTCCTGGGTATGGCGCGGTAATTGGTGAACGGTGTTGCTCTCTGTCCCTCTCCCTGACAGCCCATCTCTGGTTTTGGTACCCAGTTGGGTGACGCTGTTCTGGGCTGTTGCATCCTCGTGGATCCCTCTCAGCTCGTGGGTCTCTTCTGATCTCGGCTTGTGGGAGCCTGATTCTTTCAGCTCGCAGATTCCAGTCTGGTCTATGCTGGGGTGTCTGGACTACCAGACGGGGGTCTCTGGGCCTGTCAGCGTCCTGGGGAGGGGATGCCGACCAGGGCTGCTGAGGGGAGTCCCTGCCCTGGGCGAACAGGGCTGGCTCAGAAGAGCGGCGTAGCTGGAAGGGAGCAGGCCTGGGGGGATCGGCGGTGGGATAGGGGGCAGCAGAGGGAGGGCCTGGTTCTCTGAGGGGGTAAGACGAGCTCCTGGTCAGCTCCTTTTTGAAGATCTTCCTGGCGTCCGTCTTGAAGTTCATCTCATTCGTTGATATAATGACGTCTCGTGTCGCGGCATCCTTGATGAGCGCACCCCAGTCTTGGTTTTCCTAGGACAGACACACAATCAACACGAGGCTGGAAAAGGAAATGCAACCAGACACAGGCCTCCATACAGATACAGGAGGTGGAGCCAATTACCTGGAGTGTCCGTAGATGGCCCAGAATGAACAGGCTAAACTTGGCCCGGGTGATGGTCACATTCAACCTCTGGCGATTCCCCAGGAATCTGGGGGGGGTCCACCATAGATCAGAAACTATACCCATACCCCAGGTAAGCACAGTACTCGTAGTATGAATACTACTTTACGTAAAGCGTTACATAAATCCAATTTGTTATATCATTACCAAGTATACGGCCTGGTCACATGACCTTACCAGGAAAGCTTGTACACTCACCCGATGCCGCCCTGCTCGTGGCTCGCCCTGACGCAGGAGACAATGACACAGTCCATCTCTCGGCCCTGGAAGCCTTCCACAGTGTCAACGTCCACCCTGGAATACAATTTTTCTTTTGGTCTTTCTAGAGTCCCTTCACACTGCTAGCGGGGAACAACTACAGCAGAAAGGAAGCCATTTCTTTTGGCTCTAATGATTCTGCAAGCTAAGACTACTGAAATGGCTTCCTTTTCTGGCAAATGGTTTCTTTTTACACCAGCAGTGCGAACGGACCCTGGCAATCTACTAACCCCAATGAGAATGCGCATTTATGGTGCAGCACCTGACTCACGTGAGGTTCTTGTTGTCCACCTTGGCCATCTCGCGGTTGATGCGGTCCTTCTGGGCATTGTACGGCGTGATGACCCCCACCTTGACCTGCTGCTTCTCAGCCATCAGCCTCAGCAGGAACACTACCAGCTGCACCTCTTTCAGGTTGCTGAACGACCTGGTGACCAGCCAGACGGCAATCAAACAGTCATTCAACATGTATTAAGTCACAAGCACTTTTTCGCAATGTCATTAAAGGGATTGTTCAGCAAGAGGTTGGGAATTGGACCAAAAATGGTTGTTAACAATTGTTGGCCGTGGCTAGTTTAACAAAATCAAAGTGTGGATCGCAGTAACTCCCTGTTCCTAGACCAGGGGTATTCAACTCTGACCCTACGAGGTCCAGAGCCTGCTGCTTTTCTGTTCTACCTGAGAATGACTTGCACCCACCTGGTACGCCAGGTCTAAATATGTCTCTGATTACAGGGGAATAATGAAAACAAGCAGTGGAACTGGCTTCAAGGTCCAGAGTTGAGTGTGAAGGCCCTAGATCAAATGTGTCAAACTTATTCCATGGAGGGCGGAGTGTCTGGGTTTTCACTCCTCCTTTGTACTTGATTAATTAAGGTCACCAATTAGTTAAGGAACTCCACACACACACACACACCTGGTCGTCTAGGGCGTAATTGAAAGGAAAAACCAAACACTCTGCCCTCCATGGAATGATTTTTACGTGCCCTAGAATGTTGTGGAGATAAGAAACCAAATGTGGAAATCATGCAAAGTCACTGAACTATCCCTTTAACATGAAGCCTACAGTAGAATTAATTAAATGGGAGAAGTCATAGGAACATGATCCAGAGCATTTCTTACGCTCCCTCCTTGACCTCCTGACCGTCGGTCACGTCAAACACACGGTAGGGCAGGAGAGGCCAGCCAAAGTTCCCCCTCCTCTCTGCAGTCTCACTGAAGACAGGAACACACACACAAATTATAGCCTAGTGGTTAAAGCGTTGGGCCAGTAACCGAAAGGTTACAGACAAAGTAAAACTCTGTCCTTCTGTCACCGAACAAGGCAGTTAACCTACTGTTCCCCGGTAGGCCATCATTGTAAATAAGAATTCTTCTTAACTGACTTGCCTAGTTAAATCAAGGATAAATAAAAAAGTTTCACATGCGATGTTAAACGCTTAAAAAGGAGAATTCCCGCAATTCACACCCTCATTTCTTGTTGTGCAGTATCTGGGCACGCAAAGGACATAAAAAGATCAAAGACCCAAATACATCCTTTTAGAAACTGACATGCTCTCAGTATAGTGATGTACAGTACCAGTCAAAAGTTGACACATACTCATTCCAGGGTTTACATTTTTAAAAACTATTTTCTATAATATAGAATAATAGTGAAGACTATGAAATAACACATATGGAATGCAGTGACAAAAAAAAAAAGTGTTAAACAAACTATGAAGCCACCCTTTGCCTTGACAGCTTTGCACACTTGGAATTCTCTCAACCAGCTTCATGAAGTAATCACCTACAATCTAAATTAACAGGTGTGCCTTGTGAATTTGTAGAATCTCTTTCTTTATTGCGTTTGAGCCAATCAATTGTGCTGTGACAAGGTAGAGGTGGTATACAGAACTTTGAAAAGTTTCTTCTAGTGCAGTTGCAAAAACCATCAAGTGCTATGATGAAACCAGCTCTCATGAGGACCACTACAGGAAAGAATCTAAGTAAAATATATTTGGATTTGTTTAACGCTTTTTTTGGTTACTATATGATTCCATGTGTTAATTCATAAATTTGTCTTAACTATTAAGCTACAACGTAGAACAAAATAAAAATAAAGGAAATCCCTTGAAATTAGGATTCTGAACTTTTGACTTGTACTGTTGGTCATTCTGAACTTTCTCCGCAACATAATCAATGTTCCCTCTAAGCCGCGCCCAGTCGTACAACATCCCCACATTGCCGCGCAGCTCCCTGGGACTGCTGCGCATGAGAAATATCAGCCCACGGAAAGCAGCAGGAGATTGAACATCGACGTAACTCTAGAGTTCTCCCTGTTAACACGATCAACGTTTCCCTTTAATGTGGCAATTGTGATCAAATCAACACAATATTAAATATTATTTGTCACCACAGTGAAATGCTTACTTACAAGCCCTTCAACAATGCAGCAATACCCCCCCAAAATAATATTGTACACTACTGTTCATAAGTTGAGGTCGCTTAGAAATGTTCTTGTTTTTCAAAGGAAAGCACATTTGCTTCCATTAAAATTGATCAGAAATAAAGCGTAGACATTGTTAATGTTGTAAATGACTATAGTATCTGAAAACGGCTGGTTTTTATTGGAAAATCTACATAAGCGTACAGAGGTCCATTATCGGCAACCATCACTCCTGTGTTCCAATGGCACATTGTGTTAGCTAATCCAAGTTGATCATTTTAAAAAGGCTAATTGATCTTTAGAAAACACTTTTGCAATTATGTGAGCACAGCTGAAAACTGCTGTGCTGATATTAAAGAAGCAATAAAACTGGCCTTCTTTAGACTTGTTGAATATCTTGGAGCATCGATTGCAGGCTCAAAATGGCCAGAAACAAATTAACTTTCTTCTGAAACTCAGTCTTGTTCTGAGAAATGAAGGCTATGCCATGTGAAAAATTGCCAATAAACTGAAGATCTCGTACAACGCTGTGTACTACTCCCTTCACAGAACAGTGCAAACTAGATCGAACCAGAATAGAAAGAGTGGGAGGCCCCGTGCACAACTGAGCAAGAGGACAAGTACTTTAGAGTCTCTAGTTTGAGAAACAGACACCTCAACTGGCAGCTTTATTAATAGTACCCGCAAAACACCAGTCTCAACGTCAACAGTGAAGAGGCGACTCCGGGATGCTGGCCTAATTTTATATTATTTTAAATGGACAAAATGTGCTTTCTTTCAAAAATAAGGACATTTCTAAGTGACCCCCAACTTAACGGTAGTGTACATGTAGTTAGAGTTATTAGACTGACTATGCATTGATAAGAGAGTAGCAGCAGCTTAAAAGGACAATGCAAATAGTCTGGATAGTCATTTGATGAGATGTTCAGGAGTCTTATGGCTTGGGGGTAGAAGCTGTTAAGAAGCCTCGGACTTGGCACTCCGGTACTGCTTGCCATGCGGAAGCAGAGAAAACAGTCTGACTGGGGTGGCTGGAGTCTGACAATTTTTAGGGCCTTCCTCTGACACTGCCTGGTATAGAAGTCCTGGACGGCAGGAAGCTTGGCCCCGGTGATGTACTGCGCCATTCGCGCCACCCTATTTAGTGCCTTGCGGTCGGAGGCCGAGCAGCTGCCATACCAGGTGGCGATGCACCTGTTGAACCTTTTGGAGGATCAGAGGACCCATGCCAAATCTTTTCAGTCTCCTGATGGGGAATAGGTTGTGTCATATCCTGTTCACGACTGTCTTGGTGTGTTTTGACCATGTTAGTTTGTGACGTGGACGCCAAGGAACTTGAAGCCCTCAACCTGATCCACTACAGTCCTATCAATGAGAATGGGGGAATGCTCATGTAGGCCACAATCATCTCCTCTGTCTTGGTCACATTGAGGGAGAGGTTGTTGTCCTTGCACTACACAGTCAGGTCTCTGACCACCTTCCTATAGGCTATTTCACCACTGTTGTGTCATCGGCCAACTTGATGATTATGTGTGAGTCATGCCCTGGCAGTGCAGTCATGAGTGAACCGGGAGTACAGGAGGGGGCTGAGCACACATCCCTGGGGGGCACCGTGTTGAGGATCAGCGTGGCGGATGTGTTGTTACCTACCCTTACCACATGGGGGCAGCCCGTCAGGAAGCCCAGGATCCAGTTGCAGAGGAAGGTGTTTAGTCCAGGGTCCTTAGCTTGTTGATGAGCTTTGAAGGCACTATGGTGTTGAACGCCGAGCTGTTGTCAATGAACAGCATTCTCACGTAGGTGTTCCTTTTGCCCAGGTGGGAAAGCGCAGTGAGGAGTGCAATAGAGATTACATCATCTGTGGATCTGTTGGGGCGGTATGCAAATTGGAGTGGGTCTAGGGTTTCTGGGATAATGGTGTTGTGAGCCATGACCAGCCTTTCAAAGCACTTCATGGCTACAAACGTGAGTGCTACAGGTCCGTGGTCATTTAGGCAGGTTACCTTAGTGTTCTTGGGCACAGGGACTATGGTGGTCTGCTTGATACATGTTGGTATTACAGACTCGGACAGGGAGAGGTTGAAAATATCAGTGAAAACACTTGCCAGTTGGTCATAGCATGCTTGGAGTACACGTCCTGGTAATCTGTCTGGCCCTGCGGCCTTGTGAAAGTTGACTTGTTTAAAGGTTTTACTCACGTAGGCTGCGGAGAGCGTGATCACACAGTCGCGCGGAACAGCTCATGCTCACATGCATGTTTCAGTGTTTCTTGCCTCGAAGTGAGCATAGAAGTTAGTTAGCTCGTCTGGTAGGCTCAGGTCACTGGGCAGCTGACTTTGGGGGGGGTTGATTAGTTATGCACGCTCAAGTTCTTATTTCTTATTTCCACCAAAGTGGTAGGCATGTTGAGTAAATCAAATGATACAAAAAAATATATAATTTAATTCCAGGTTGTAAGGCAACAAAATAGAAAAAATGCCAAGGGGGGTGAATACTTTCACAAACCAACTATATGTGTACAACATTAAAGACCCACATCACTACACCATGTGTCAGTTTCAAAAATGTATTTTGCATGCCCTGATACTGCACAATGACGAAGTGAATTGCGGCTGGGGTAGGTTTCTCAAAAATGAGACAAAACTAGAAATAAAATAAAGAATGTGTCTGGAAATCTCCATATTATTAACATTAAAAAAAAGAGACTTCAGAAATAGAAACAGTCGCCATTAATAATGCAGCACTGTGCACACCACTACACTCAAATTGTGTTCAATGACAGGTGCATTAAGTTGTAATTAAATATTTGCTCACAATCTCTCCAGCTTTAGGAACATGAAAACCATAACTAGACAATTCATTTCCTACTGAATCAAGTCTGTGTGTCTTAAAGGCGTGGGCAGGGAGGGAACCTACCTGTCAGTTTTAAGGGCCTTGCAGTAGATGTGCTTGGAGGGGAACTCGCAGATTTCGGGGTGCATGCGGTACTGGTAACTAAGGAAGACCACAGGGCTGGGTGTCTTGTTCTCCTTACAGTAGCGATCCAGGTTCTTCACCAGCCGAGCCATTAGGGACTGGCCGTAATTCAACTCCTTCGCTTTCTGACAGAAGAAAAATCACATTTAAATGCAACACTTAATCTACCTAACACTAAACCTTTAAATGTACAGTACCAGTCAAAAGTTGACACCGACTCATTGGAGGATTTCTTTATTTTTACTATTTTCTACATTGTAGAATAATAGTGAAGACATCAAAACTATGAAATAACATATGGAATCGTGCAGAAACCAAAAGTTTTCATTAAAAATATATTTGGGATTCTTCAAATTAGCCACCCTTTGCCATGATGACAGCTTAGCACTCTTGGTCTTCTCTCAACCAGATTCACGAGGTATGCATATCAATTAACAGGTGTGCCTTGTTAAAAGTTTATTTGTGGAACTTCTTTCCTTCTTAATGCGTTTGAGCCAATCAGTGTTGTGACAAGGTAGGGGTGGTATACAGAAGATATCCCCATTTGGTAAAAGACCCAGTCCATATGATGGTAAGAACAGCTCAAATAAGCAAAGAGAAATGACATTCCATCGTCACTTTAAGACATGAGGGTCAGTCAACACAGACTATTTCCAAAACTTTGCAAGTTTTCAAGCGCACTTGCAAAAACCATCAAGCACTGATGAAGAAACTGGCTCTCATGAGGACCGCCACAGGAAAGGAAGACCCAGAGTTACTTCTGCTGCAGAGGATGAGTTCATTAAAGTTACCAGCCTCAGAAATTGAAGACTAAATAAATGCTTCAGAGTTCAAGTAACAATCAACTGTTCAGAGGAGACTTCGTAAGTCAGGCCTTCATGGTCAAATTGCTGCAAAGAAAATCACTGTGACCAAGGAGGAGAGCGATGGAGTTCTGCATCAGATGACCTAGCCTCAATCCAATTCAGATGGTTTGGGTTGAGTTGGACCGCAGAATGAAGGTAAAGCAGCCAACAGTTGCTCATCATGTGGGAACTCCTTCAAGACTGTTGGAAAAGCATTCCAGGTGACAACCTCATGAAGCTGGCTGAGCGAAAGCAAAGCTGTCAAGGAAAAGGGTAGTTACATTGAAGTACTGCAAATATAAAATATATTTGGATTTGTTTAACACTTTTTTGGTAACTACATGATTCCATGTGTTATGTCATAGTTTTGATGTCTTCACTATTTTTCTACAATAGAATGGGTAAAAAAATAAAGAAAAACCCTTGAATGAGTAGGTGTCCAAACTTTTGACTGGTAATGGATATCTATATGGGGAGAAACAAGCAGCTGGGGGAACACAATGAAAATACACAGTTTTTGTTTCATTGTTAAACAGAATTGTTGACCTGAGAAGTGTTGAAAGACTCACATGAGTAAGAAAAGGGGCGGCAGGTAGCCTAGTGGTCAGAACGTTGGGCCAGTAACGACTGACAAGGTAAAAATCTGTCCTTCTGCCCCAGAACAAGGCAGTTAACCCACTGTTCCCCAGTAGGCAGTCATTGTAAATAAGAATTTGTTCTTAACTGACTTGCCAAGTAAAATAAAAATCTCTTGCAGGTGTATTTTCAGGTAGGAACAGTGAGCTGCAGTACCTGGGAGATAACCGTAGGGGGCAGTTGATGGGGGTCTCCCACCAGGATGAGGGCGTTGCAATGGTAGAGCAAAGGGATGAGAGTCTCCGTCTCGGTGGCCTGCCCTGCCTGCACCACACAACGAAATGTGTTTCACAATCCCCAAGAAGTTATTAATATAATACATCAATAAAATCAATTTAGCCTCAAATAAATAAACATGTTCAATTTGGTTAAATAATGCAAAAACAAACTGTTGGAGAAGAAAGTAAGAATGCAATATGTGCCATGTAAGAAAGCTAACGTTTAAGTTCCTTGCTCAGAACATGAGAACATATGAAAGCTGGTGGTTCCTTTTAACATGAGTCTTCAATATTCCCAGGTAAGAAGTTTTAGGTTGTAGTTATTATAGGACCATTTCTCTTTCCCATTTGTATTTCATATACCTTTGACTATTGGATGTTCTTATAGGCACTTTAGTATTACCAGTGTAACAGTATAGCTTCCGTCCATCTACTCGCTCCTACCTGGGCTCGAACCAGGAACACGTCGTTTGAAGCACAGCGAGGAGCTGCTGGCAAAACGCACGAAAGTGCTGTTTGAATGAATGCTTACGAGCCTGCTGGTGCCTACCACCGCTCAGTCAGAATGCTCTATCAAATCATAGACTTAATTATAACACAGAAATACGAGACTTAGGTCATTAATATGGTCGAATCCAGAAACTATCATTTTGAAAACAAAACGTTTATTCTTTCAGTGAAATACGGAACCTTTACATGTTATATCTAAGTCGAAATATTGCTGTTACATTGCACAACCTTTAATGTTATTTCATAATTACGTAAAATTCTGGCAAATTAGTTCACAACGAGCCAGGCGGCCCAAACTGTTGTATAAACCGACTGTGTACAATGAACGCAAGAGAAGTGACCATTTCACCTGGTTAATATTGCCTGCTAAACTGAATTTATTTTATGCAGGTTTAAAAATATATACTTCTGTGTATTGATTTTAAGAAAGGCATTGATGTTTATGGTTAGGTACACGTTGGAGCAACGATAGTCCTTTTTCGCGAATGTGCACCGCATCGATTATATGCAATGCAGGACAAGCTAGATAAACTAGTAATATCAACCATGTGTAGTTAACTAGTGATTATGATTGATTGATTTTCATAAGTTTAATGCTAGCTAGCAGCTTACCTTGGCTTCTTACCGCATTCGCGTAACAGGCGGTCTCCTCGTGAGGCAGGTGGTTAGAGCGTTGGCCTAGTTAACCATAAAGTTGCAAGATTGAATCCCGGAGCTGACAAGGTAAAAATCTGTCGTTCTGCCCTTGAACAAGGCAGTTAAACCTGTTGTTAGAGATCGGGCTACTTTTTTCAACATTCTGTTAAAAATCGCGCAACATTTCAACGTCCTGCTACTCATGCCAGGAATATAGTATATGCATATGATTAGTATGTGTGCATAGAAAACACTGAAGTTTCTAAAACTGGTTAAATGATGTCTGTGACTATAACAAAACGTGTTTCGTGGTCAAAATAGCAAGGAAATCGACGAAGAAAAAAACCAATCCGCCAGTCTCTGTATTGTCTATTGCAAGGTATAATAGATAGCGACAGACTTACAGTTCCTACAGCTTCCACATGATGTCGCCAGTGTTGTGATTTCTATGCAGGTAAATCCTTGGTCATATGAGTAATAGGCACATCCTCTCGTCTTGTCGGGTACACAGCAGGAAGAAATGGAAGGGGGAAAGTGGACTACGTTTTCCAAACTTGCTCCTATTGAATACAGATCGCTCCGTGATCAATTTGATCGTTTATTAACGTTTACTAATACCTAGATTCACAACGAGTGTAGCTTGAATTGAGCACCCTGCATGTGTGTTTTAATGAACGTTTGAGTTTTAACGATTGCTATTAGCATTTGGCGTAGTGCATTTGCATTTATTGTTGGCAAGGTGGGACGCTAGCGCGTCGGGTTGCCCAGAGAGGTTAACCCACTGTTCCTAGGCCATCATTGAAAATAAGAATGTTCTTAACTGACTTGCCTAGTGAAATGAAGGTGTTAAAAGTAATTTTTTTAATCGGCGTCCAAAAATACCAATTTCCAATTGTAATGAAAACTTGAAACCGGCCCTAATTAAAATCGGCCATTCTGATTAATCGGTCGACCTTTAATATAGATAGTTGTTTGCCTTTCCAAATCATGTCCAATCAATTGGATTTACCACAAGTGGACTCCAAGTTGTAGAAACATCAACGATGATCAATGGAAACAGGATGCACCTAAGCTCAATTTCAAGTCTCATAATAAAAGGTCTGAATTATTACGTAAAACTGCCCCTTTAAGAGCTAGCAAATGATTTTGTACCTCGTGTTATTCAAGCCCCATAATCAGATAAATAGCCTATGAAGTTCTTTTGTAGCCTCCACACATATTTTGGCATGTCTGTGTGTGAGTCCATGACAATCACTAATCAATGTCCAAAAACAGCACAATTTATTTCTGCTTCTCGTTTGTGGCACCAATGTGAGTTATGGGTGCTGCAGCAGCCTAGTGTGCTTGCACACCGTGAGTCTCCAGGACCACTTTGGTAGATGGAACAACTATTGAAATGCGGCCAAAGTATAAGAGCTCCAAAATCTGACCTCGTCCACGATGACACAGCTAAAGGGCTTGTGTCCCAGGCGCCGGAACGCCGACTCCAGGACGGTGCTGCCGCTGGTGCTCAAGGTGCAGCAGACCACATGGGCATCTTGCAGTACCTGGGCCTGGGTTTCCAGCTTCCTAATGCGAGACTGATAGTGGGAGGAAGAAGAGAGAAAAATGTAGAGAACGAGTTCGACAGAAAGAGGGAAGAGAAAGCATGAGGGTTGAGAAAAAGAAGCATTTCTAATTCGAAGTCTTTCCCATCAAAGCTGTTTGCTCCTTTCTTTAACCCATCCTGAATAATAACTCCTCTAATGAGATGTCTGTTACTTGAACTCTGTAGCATTCATTTAAACTGAAATTTCTAAGGCTGGTAACTTTAATGAACTTATCCTCTGCAGCAGAGGAACTCTGGGTCTTCCATTCCTGTGGCGGTGCTCATGAGAGCCAGTTTCATCATAGCGCTTGACAGTTTCTGCAACTTCCACATTGATTCACCTTCATGTCTTTAAGGACTGTCATTCAACTTTGCTTATTTCAGATGTTCCTTCCATAATTTGGACTTGGTCTTTTACCAAATTGAACTTTCTTTTGTATACCCCCCTACCTTGTCACAACACAACTGATTGCCTCAAACACATTAAGGAAAGAAATTGCACAAATTAACAAGGCACACCTGTTAACTGAAATGTATTTCAGGTGACTACCTCCTGAATCTGGTTGAGAAAGCCAAGAGTGTGCAAAGCTGTCATCAAGGCAAAGGGTGGCTATTTGAACTCAAATATTTTGATTTAACACTTTTTTGGTTACTACATGATTCCATGTGTAATTTCATAGTGTTGATATCTTCACTGTTATTCTATAATGTAGAGAATCATAAACAAAGAAAAACCATTGAATGAGTAGGTGTTCTAAATCTTTTGACATGTAGTGTATAATGGTCATATCATTGAGGGCCTTACTTTTTTGAGTTGGAGGCTGAGTGGCTCTCTCTCTCGGAGCATTCTGGACTTCTGTGCTGCCAGCTCATGGTACTACACATCAGCCAATGGAAGACGCAGGAAGAGAAATCGTGAAAAACAGAACAATTTTAAAAATATGATGGAATGGCATTTTAAGGAGTGGGGCAATCCCACTCCTTTTGCAATTTCTAATTGAAGAGATAGTGAAGTGTTGGAAAGATAGAGATTGAAAGAGGGTGAGTCTAAGGGCAGTGGGCTGGAATCGAACCCATGTCGACTGTAAACGCATCTGAACAGAGGCCCATAATTAAAGTAAGAGCCCACAGAGTAGAACAGGAGATTTGGGTAACTGTAGGTGTGGCCAGCCTTCTGGTAGCCTCTGCTGGGGGAAGCATGCATGTACCATTTCCTCTTTCTTTTGCAGTTTTGGCAACATCTTGGAGATCTTGTCTATGTTCTCGTCCAGCTGCGCTCTGCGCCGGTGAATGTCTGAGTCCTGTGACATCTGGGCCCTTTCTGCAGGTGAAAAGAGACAAAACACATGTTTTTTATTGAGGTGATTTGAGGAAGGCGTGTGCATACTTGTGCCCGCTCACGCTCTCCAGACTCACGTGTTTTGTTTTTCACCTGACTGTCCAGGCTAAAAGGTTTTAAATTCTTGGAGATTGTCCTTTCGTTCCCAAGCCTCACCAGATTGATGTTCCCACAGTTACCTTTAAGAAAGCCATCCAGGACAATGTCAACTTCACCATATGAGTTCCGTGAAACAATCATTTGTGGTTGAATTGCCTTGTAACTTTTACACATTTAAATTTTTCCAAATAGGCATATTTCATTCATCTATTTCAGTTTCCCAATTCATGAGGATTTCCATAGTTGAGGTAGCGTACCCTGGATGTTCCTGCACTTCTCCTTGAAGACCGGGATAATCTTCTTCATCAGGTTGTCGATGGCGGCGTTAGACGGGGCACACAGAAGGACCCTCATGCGGCGGGGTACAGAATGCCTGTTCACTGGAGGAGTCATGCTCTGTACTCCCTGGAGATGGTTATGAGAATGAGGGTAACAGGGAATTATATGAAAGTTAGAATTTCACAATGCCCTTAAGCCAAGGTTATTCAATAGGAAATAAAAATAAACACTAAAGAACACGAGAGCAAAAGAAAAGTTCATTTTGGTTTTTGAATATGTCTCGTGTTTAATGACCTTAGCTCAGGGTTGAACAACAAAACATAGTGTCCAGAAACAAGGCAAACAGCATACCTCAGAGAACAGCTTTTGCAGCAGGCCCACGATGGTTTTGCTCTTTCCCGTTCCTGGGGGTCCGTGTATCAGGCAGATTTTTGGGGTGAGTTGCTGGTTCTTGATGACGGACAAACCGGTTCTCACCGCCCTCACCTGGTCTAGGTTGTAATCCTGGGCCAAACACATCATACAGACATACTGTTTACATGTATACAAGGCCATTTTTACACATGTAAGGGCCACCTCAAATTAAACAAAAACAATTGGTCATTCGGACTTAAAAGTAAAGTCACAAATCTTCAGTACTTGGTTATCCAATAGTTCCACAAAGGAATAACTTTTCTTTTAAAACCCTAAACACTCCATACTCAAACGGTTTCTTACAGGCAGGTTGAGGCTGGGGATGACCTCCGGGCCAGGTTGGAAGTAGGAGACATGTGGGGCCAGGAGGGGCTTGCACATAGAGCTGCCATTGAGCAGACAGATTGCCCTGAACTCCCTCAAGGTGCTGACCAGGGAGCCCACCACATCACAGCGCACTGCCTGCTTGTACGCTAACGTCACATTCCCCAGGGTCTTTATCATCAGGTTCAGAGTTGGGCACTGGCCTGAAGGGAAGCAGAGAAAAATATCGTATCCAGCATTGGATAAAGTACATTTAAAATTAGATCAACACTAACAGTAAAACACAGTATTGTATTAAAAGTAATGCAATATAGTAAAATAATACATTGCATACTTAAGCAATAAGACCCGAGGGGGTGTGGTATATGGCCAATAGAGCACGGCTAAGTGATGTTCTTAGGCGCAATGTTGAGTGCCTGGACACTGCCCTTAGACGTGGTATATTGTTGATATATCACAAACCCCGAGGTGCCTTATAGCAATTATAAACTGGTTCCAAATGTAATTAGAGCAGTAAAACAAAATGGTTGTAATACCTGTGGTATACGGCCTGATATACCACGGCTGTCAGCCAAAAAAATAAATTTAAAAAAATTTAAAAAATCAGCATTCAGGGTTTGAACCAACCAGTTTAAATGCATATATGAATGGACAAAGGTACCTGAAGTTTAAAAAAACATGACTTATCAGCTATCCTCTAAAGGGATAGTGAGTGATTTTGGCAATTAAGCCCTTTTTCTACTTGTACAATCAGATGAAGTCATGGATACCATTTTTATGTCTCTGCGTGCAGTTGAAGGAATTCAGCGCAATGACTGGAAGTCTCAGTTACCGCTAGTTAGCAGTGGCTTGCTAAACGACCTTCAAAAACTGGTCCAGAGGGGTATACTACAAAGTTGGATAAAAGGAGCCAGCCAGCTGAGGTTTACTAAATTTAAAAAAAATTGTGTTCTCTTAAAAAAGTTCACCCCTTTCTCCAATTTCGTGGTTTCCAATTGGTAGTTACAATCTCGTCTTATCGCTGCAACCCCCGTACGGACTCGGGAGAGGCGAAGGTCGAGAGGCGTGCGTCCTCCAAAACACAACCAAACCAAGCCAGTGCCCGCTAAACCATGAAGCCAGCCACACCACTGTGTTGGAGGAAACACCGTACACCTGGGACCGTGTTAGCGTGCATGCGCCTGGCCCGCCACAGGAGTCGCTCGAGCACAATGGGACAAAGACAACCTTGCTGGCAAAAACCCTCCCTAACACGGACGACGCTGGGCCAATGGTGCGCCGACCCATGGTTCCCCTGGTCGCGGAAGGCTGCGACAGATCCTGGACTCGAACCAGCCTGGTCTCTAGTGGCACAGCTAGCACTGCCTTAGGCCACTGCACCTCTCGGGAGGCCTTTTACTAAATATTCTGATATCTTTATATAAAATAAAGTTACGCTACTGCTACTCTCTGCTCATCATATATGCATAGTCACTTCACCATATATACATGTAAATACTACCTCAATCAGCCTGACTAACCGGGTGTCTGTATGTAGCCTCTACTTTTAGAGCCTTGTTACTGTATGTAGCCTGTCTTTTTACTGTTGTTTTATTTCTTTACTTAACTATTGTTCACCTAATACCTTTTTTCACTATTGGTTAGAGCCTGTAAGTAAGCATTTCACTGTAAGGTACACCTGTTGTATTCAGCGCACGTGACAAACTTTGATTTTATATGGGCATGGTCTAATTGATTTAACTTACATAAATACATCCAAGTTGAGCTTTTTCAAGGAACCATCAAATCAATAGTTATTTGCGGTTGCTTATGAAAGTTAGCTGGCTAACAATGATTCTTCTTTGTAGTATACCCCTCTGGGTAAAATGACTGGCCCCTCTAATTGAAGCCACAGAAAATCAAGGCATTAGTCGTCAGCAACTGGATCCCCATTATAGTGAATGGATAAATGGCTCTCATATACACACATACAAATTGTGTCAGTCAAAAGTTGACACACCTACCTCATTCAAGGGTTTTATATTTTTACTACTTTCTACATTGTAGAAAAATAGTGAAGACATGTAAACTATGAAAGAACATATCGAATCATGTAGTAACCTTTACATTCTCTCAACCAGCTTCATGAGGTAGTCACCTAGAAGGCATTTCAATTAAACAGGTGTGCCTTGTTAAAATTTAATTTGTGAAATTTCTTTCCTATTTAATTTGTTTGTGCCAATCAGTTGTTTTAGCCCTATTTGGTAAAAGAACAAGTATTTTACCAAATAGTCTCAAATAAGCAAAGAGAAACAGTCCATCTTTATTTTAAGTCAGTCAATGTGGAAAATATCTGCAAGTGCAGTTGCAAAAACTACCCAGCACTATGAAGAAACTGGCTGCAGAGAATAAGTTCATTAGAGTTACCAGCCTCAGAAATTGCAGCCCAAATAAATGCTAGAGTTCAAGTAACAGACATCAACATCAACTGTTCTGAGGAAACTGAGTGAAATCAGGCTTTCATGGGTCGAATTGCTGCAAAGAAACCCCTACAGAAGGAAACACGAGCAATGGGCAACACAAGCAAAGGGCATTAGACCAAAGCAAAGGTTACTACATGATTCCATGTGTTTTATTTCATAGCTTTGGTGTCTTCACTACTATTCTACAATGTAGAAAATGTTAAAATAAAGAAAAACCCTTGAATGAGTAGGGATGTTCTAACATTTGACTGGTACTGTATAGACACATGGAAAGTATTCAGACCCTTTTGACTTTTTCCACATTTTTTTTTTACCGTACAGCCTTATTCAAAAAAGGATTCAAATGTTTATTCCTCATCATTCTACACACAAAAGCCCATAATGATAAAGAAGAAACAGGTTTAGAAATGTTTAAATTTATTACAAATAAAAAAAAACGGAAATACATTTATATAAGTATTGTTGAGGAATAATCAGAATTTGTTTTTAACATATGTAAGATGTTTTATATTCATCATATGTTTGTAAGTTACTTCTCATCAAGAATGGTATTTTTGTATAATACTGTGGCGAGATTGCAGTTCTCTGTTCTATGTCAAGACTAAGTTGCATGGGCCGCAGAGAGGGGAGAGGTCAAAGTGTCATCATGTGTAAACATATCTTTTGCTCCACAATGTCTGTGTGCCTCTGTGATCTTGTCCAGGATTGGTTGTATTTAGAATTGGTTGTATCTAATGACAATTTGATATATGCATGTTGATATGGAGGATTGGTTTATGTTTCTGAGTTTGAGAAAGGAGACAAAACTGAATGATAATTTATAGCCAACTCTGTCTGGCTAGGGGATACTCCTCTCTGGAGTAAAGTCTTTTCTTTGTGTAAGTTCCTGGGACCTGTGGATTGTCATGTCATCTAGGGGGGGCGGATCTTTGCTATAAAGGATCCCATTTGCCATTGTGGGGGGGCTCTCAACTTTTCAGTAGAGATACTGAAACTGTTGAGAGTCACAAAAAATGCTATAGAGCTGATAATTAAAGATGGACTTTGATAACTGACTTGTGTGTGTGGTTTGCTCCCATGATTTGGTAAATAGAGGAAATTTCCACGACAGTATTCAGACCCTTTACTCAATTATTTGTTGAAGCACCTTCGGAAATTATAAACAGCCTTAAGTCTTCTTGGGTAAAGGTAAAATGAAATCGATTTTAATAAATGCTATAAGCTTGGCACACCTTCTCAAGCCCTGTCATGTTGGATGGGGAGCGTCGCTGCATAGCTATAGTTGAAGTCGGAAGTTTACATACACCTTAGCCAAATATATTTTAAACTCAGTTTTTCACCATTTCTGACATTTAAACCTAGTAAAAATGACCTGTTTTAGGTCAGTTAGGATCCCTACTTAATTTTAAGAATGTGAACTGTCAGAAATAGTAGAGAGAATTATTTATTTCAGCTTTTATTTCTTTCATCACATTCCCAGTGGGTCAGAAGTTGACACTCAATTAGTATTTGCTAGCATTGCCTTTAAAATTGTTTAACTTCAGATGGCCCAAATGTTTTGGGGGAGCCTTTCACAAGCTTCCCACAATAAGTTGGGTGAATTTTGGCCCATTCCTACTGACAGAGCTAGAATAACTGAGTGAGGTTTGTAGGCCTCCTTGCTCGCGCACGCTTTTTCAGCTCTACCCACAAATTTTCCAAAGGATTGAGGTCCAGTGCTTTGTGATGGCCACTCCAATACCTTGACTTTGTTGTCCTTAAGTCATATTGCCACAACTTTGGAAGTAAGCTTGGGGTCATTGTCCATATGGAAGACACATTTGCGACCAAGCTTTAACTGATGTCTTGAGATGTTCCTTCAATATACCCACATAATTTTGCTTCCTCATGATTCCATCCATTTTGTGAAGTGCAGCAGTCCTTCCTGCAGCAAATCACCCCCATAACATGATGCTGCCACCCCCGTGCTTCACGGTTGGGATGCTGTTCTTCGGCTTACAAGCCTCCCCATTATTCCGTCAAACATAACAATGGTCATTATGGCCAAACAGTTCCATTTTTGTTTCATCAGACCAAAGGATATTTCTCCAAAAAGTGCAATCATTGTCCCCATGAGCAGTTGCAAACCGTAGTCTGGCATTTTTATGGCGGTTTGGAGCAGTGGCTTCTTCCTTGCTGAGCAGCCTTTCAGGATATGTCGATATAGGACTCATTTTACTGTGGATATAGATACTTTTGTACCGGTTTCCTGCAGCATCTTCACAAGGTCCTTTGCTGTTGTTGTGGGATTCATTTGTACTTTTCGCACTAAAGTACGTTCATCTCTAGGAGACAGAATACGTCTCCTGAGTGGTATGAAGGCTGCGTGGTCCCATGGTGTTTATACTTGTGTACTATTGTTTGTACAGATGAACGTGGTACCTTCAGGCGTTTGGATATTGCTCCCAAGGATGAACCAGACTTGGAGGTCTACAATGGTTTTTCTATTCAACTTGTCTTTCCATAGCAATTACAACCCTCTTCCCTCTTAACTTCTTAAGGTATCGGGGGAAGCATTTTCACTTTTGGATAAATAGCATGCCCAATTTCAACTTCCTGCTACTTATGCCAGGAATATAAGATCTACTAAAAATATGCATATTTGGATAGAAAACATTCTGAAGATTCTGAAACTGTTTGAATCATGTCTGAGTATAACAGAACCTATGTAGCAGGCAAAACCTGAGGACTAAACGTTCAGAATTGGCAAATTATATTTCTTAGGAACCTGTTTTCAGTTCCTACCGCTTCCACTGGATGTCACCAGTCTTTGGAATTTGGTTGAGGTTATTCATTTGTGCAATGAAGAAGTAGGCCATCTAGGAACTGGGTAATACTGTTGAGTGCACAAGATGTGAAAAGTAGCGTTGGTTTGTTGTCTTCCTGTATTGAACACAGATAAACCAATCTACAATTTGATCAATTATTAACATTTAAAAATACCTGAAGTTGTATTACAAAA
Source organism: Oncorhynchus masou masou (assembly GCF_036934945.1). Classification (NCBI taxonomy): domain Eukaryota; kingdom Metazoa; phylum Chordata; class Actinopteri; order Salmoniformes; family Salmonidae; genus Oncorhynchus; species Oncorhynchus masou. The sequence continues at coordinate 73,583,148 of NC_088239.1, read as the reverse complement.
GTAGTTTGAAATATTTCGGCAAAGTTTATAGGCAACTTTTGAAATATTTTGTAGTGACGTTGCGTTTTTTGGAAGCTGTTTTTTTCTGGATCAAACGCGGACATTTGGATATATATGGACGGAATTAATCGAAAACAAAAGGACCAATTGTGATGTTTATGGGACATATTGGAGTGCCATCATCAGATAATAGCTTCTTAAGCTTTCGCTGAAAAGCCTTTTTTTTATCTGATATGTTGGCTGGATTCACAACGAGTGTAGCTTTAATTGAGTATCTTACATGTGTGATTTAATGAAAGTTTGATTTTTATATCATTTTTTATTTTATTACCGCGCTGCATTTTCCCTGTTTTTTTTGCCCAAGTGGGACGCATCCGTCCCCTATACCATAAGAAGTTAATGTATCACTTCCTGGCCTCTTACACACAAATGTACTCACCCACGTCTCCGTTGCAGACATTGGATCTCTGCACATATCCAAATTGTTCTTGGGGTTCCAAGAAGCCCGGCTCATGCCAAGAGTAAGCATCTCTATTCTGGGGCAGGCACAGAATGACCAGGTCCTCCTCCCGTGGGAACATCTGACGGGAGTCATCACTGGCAGTAATGCTCGCTGACAAAAATAGGTTTGTTACGTGGCTCAGCTTTGGGACAACATCACAATTAACAATTGTTTACAGTATGTAGAGTCTAGTGCAAGCTTCAAGCATTGCTGTTTTTAAATGGTTAGCATACTCTATATAAAAAAATTGGTTACTTAAGCTTACCTGTAAAACTGACATTCCAAACACTGTGGCTGTACTCATGTGCGACAACTTTTAAATTCTGAGTTACCACCTTTCCTGATTCCTTGTTCTTTAGCCATTCACCTGCAAGCTTTGATGAGAAGAGAATTTGACCTTAATAGAAGAGATCAACTCCAAGAGATCGCCATTAAAAACTATTTTGTGACTCATTACTCACAACTCTAAAATTTGCCAAAATGTAAATTCTTTGTAATGCTAGACTGGCCATTCTTTTCAGTTGCCTTCAGCCTAAATGCACCATAGCAGGACAAAAGTCACACCTAAACGAGTTACACAATCTATTTTGTAACAAATTGACTACTGACCTCCTCAAACGTGTTGGTGAGAAGCAGGGGGTAAAAGGTCTTGTAGTATTCATCATAAGAGCTGAAGCTGGTTCCTACTTCCTTCAGTGGGAACTCACATACCTCAGAGGGTATACCAAACTGCTTGTAGTTACTGAACATATCAAAGGTCCATTTCAGGATGTGTTGAACTAGGAAGTTGGTGTCAAATCTGAAGCCAACCTCTGGGCTGGGTATCGGACTTTGGAAAGGGGCATCATGCCTGGAGGTGGAGGGCTGGGGGGTGGAACATGTGTTGCTGTGCTGGACAGGGCGGAGGGGCAGGCAAGGTGGACGGGGGAGGTTTTGTTCAGGTCTGGGTGGTGGTTGTTTTGGTGGAATGGGTTTAGGTGGTGGTTGTGGTGCGATGGGTTTGTATAAGAGTCGATTCAGTGGAAGAGACTGACCAACCTCTGGATGAGGAGGAAGTTGTCGTACACAGGGACTTTGTGCATGCACGACTGGCAGGCCTGGCACAACTGGTCGGGCAGGCACAACTGGCCGGGCAGGCACAACTGGCCGGGCAGGCACAACTGGCCGGGCAGGCACAACTGGCCGGGCAGGCCTACCTCTTCCAGCAGGTGCAGAGGAAGCTGAAAATGGAGCATTGGCAGTCCTCTCCATCTCTTGCACCAAGGAGGCACTCCTGGAGCTTGAGGTTGCATAGATCTTGGTGGTGGACGGCTTGGCCTTTTTAACTGACATAGGAGACATTCCTGGTTTCAGGAACAAGCGCTCATCATGAGTCACGTTAGAGCGTGAGGGTGGCGGAGTAGCCGGTTTCTTAAAAGTCTGTGTGGCAAGTGGAGCCTCTTGCCCTTCGTCTGCCTGTTTAAACCATGTCAAGTCTGAAGACCCTCCTTTATCCTCAAAGGGCCTCTGGCTGTCTGCGTCAATGTCCATGTCTACAGGGTCCCGCTGTGTGTAGAAGAAATCTTCTTCCTCCTCCAACTGCGTGCACATCTCCATTTCAGTTGGCTCCATTTGGGTGAGGTTCATCCAGTCTGCATCATAATCTTCACCTTCATTGCTTTTGGGGACTTGACCAGAAGGTCCAGGTGTGACATCATTCCTTTGAAAGTATGGAGAGATCTGCCTGTCCATGTTAGACAACACACTACTCACTGTATTAGAGGATGCTGGTTTTTCCTCATTGGCTCCTTGAGAGCTGCGATTGAACGTCAGCTGTTCCTCATGACGGGCAGGATCTTGCTGGGAACACTGCAGGTCCTCGTCTTCATCGTCCTCCTCTGTAACAAAACTGGGAGTTTGAATTTCATCAATCTTTTTCGGATTTCTCTTCATTGGCTCTGCCTTTTCAGAGATTCCGGCTCCCAATGCCTGCTTGCTCTGCCTTAAGAACTGGAACAGCTTATTGTTACTCGCTTTGACCACTGTCTTCTGAGTTAAGGTCACCTTCGACCTCTTGGTCTGTCGGGTCGACTTCTTGGCCTGTGTGACATTGACTGTAGCGCCGTGGTGCCTCAGATCACCAACAGAATCACGTGATCCCTGGGAAAGATCAAAGGCCTTTCGCACCTTCTTCTTAAGGCCAAGCTTCTCAGCTGTGGACACAGGCTCTGTGGCTTTTCTGACTTTTTTAGGAGGGACAATGGCTGGAGTTAATGACGTTTTGTGTGAGATAGCTGATGTGGTTAAGGAAGAGTGTGTCTCAGTTTCCAGTCTGTTTGAACGTACCGTTGAACTGCTTTTTCTCAATGGCGGTGTGACTGCAAGGGGAGCATCCTTCACAGGCTCTTTGATTCGTTTTTCTACCACGGTAGGTTTCTTGCTCAGACATTTGGAGGCCAATGGTTTTGCATCAACAAGAAGATTTCTTTTTTTGACAACAATGGCCCGTTTGAGCCCTTGAGGTGGGGTCTTAGGCTTCTCAAGCTCCTTCTCAACCTGCTGACAGGCTCTTTCGATATCCTCGTCATAGATCGGTTGTGTATCACATTCCCAGCTTGATAAAGGCTCTCTTGAAGTTGGACTGACAGGGCTATCATCTTTGGGCTTTTCGGGTGGCATGTTACTTTCTGAATCTCTGTTGGACCAGGCAGACACCATATCTTCCTGTGTTTCAAATTCAAACACCTGAGATTCACTCATGTCTCCATCATAATCACGCCAGGGACTAGGATTCTGGTCAGAGGCATCTGGTTCATTTTTTATTTGGGACGTCTCAGACAAACACTCAGGCCTTCTTGCTCTACCAACATCTAATGTAGCCTCATCATCAGATATAACAATTACATCTGAAGTTGACTTTGGTGGGGATTGTGGTCGGTCAAATTGTCTCGAGTTTCCTTTACTCCGATCTCGTGAATATTTGGAGCCTTCTTTCCCTTTAAGATTACTTTTTAAAACAGAGAGAGGCACATTGTCCATGGATTCTTGGAGGCATGGAGGGTGTCTGCTAATGCCTTGGAGGTTGGATGCCTCCTCTCTACGGCTGGTGAGCAGATTTTCAGGTTTCTCTTTACCGAATTCACTGAGCCCTACAGAGGGCCTCGCTCTCGCAGACTTGGACTTCTTGGTCATAAGCTGGCCGAGTCTGGATTTGATCACCTGTATTTTCTCTGGATCTGCCCTCAAGGAAGTTAAGTTGTCTTGGTTTGGTCTAGAATCCTTAGTCGGCTCTACAAACTCCTCTTCAAGCGTTAGGGGCTCCTTTTTCACCAACGCTATGTTTATGTCCCACCCCCTCTGAACTCTAGAAAAATCCCCACCACCAGATGTACTGCCTTCGACATCATACCACAACCCTTCCCGTTTTATAGGAGGGTTAAATTCAGCTAAGCTGCTAGGTCCCGAGGGGTCATTGCTTGACTGAAGTGGTGGTGTGGTTGGTGCCACAGGCCCTGCCTCAATGTCCAGCGGTTCAGGTGGAGTAGTACTTATGGTTGGCCTGTTCATCATCATCTTGACATAGTCCTTCAAACAGATCTGAAGCTCCTGAATCTCTGGCCTAATCAGCTTCCACTCCCTCTGTTGCCCGTCTCTGAGGTGCTTGTTCAGAAGGTTCAGGAAGTGGTGGCACTTGCTGTTGGGGTTCAACCTGGTCCCTTCCTTCAGCAGGGACCGGATGATATGCATGCATGCCTGTGGAACAGCCCTGCTGGTAGAGGCCTTTCGGGGCACACTGACCCTCAAGGAGGATGTGGAAGACACAGAGTGAGAAACTGGACCTTCCGAGGTATGGACGAAAGCGTCACCAGGCAGGGTGGCACATTTCACTAACACGCCCACCCACTTGGGAGCGCAGTAATAGAGCATATTCATGCGGCCACTCCCCAGGTGCAATTCGATGATATGGACCAGAATAAGAGTGAAGAACTCTGTGACCTTGTCACATATGCGAACCTGGGGCTTCGGGAGGTCTGTGCTGATCTCCCCACATAGGTAGTGGACAACCTCAGTAATGTATAGGACGCTGTGTTCGTCAAGGTCCATAACAGATTTTACAAAGGGGATGAACCAGAGAAATGTGCTGTCGTGCACACGCAATGCCTGTCCAACGTCTGAATGCAGGAGGTTGACCAGAGAACTCATATCCTCATAGACCACATTGCTATCCACACCACGTGAACGTCTGCTTCCCTACAAAATAAAATAGTAATACATAATCATATAATTACATAAGATTAGAGAAATGAATAGGAAGTTAACATACCTTCAACTCAATGAATTTTGTTGATGACATGTATGACATGTAATAAAACATATGACATGTAATGATACAAATGACATGTAAGAAAACCATGTGTCACACCTGGAATGGCTCCATCAAACTAAAGGCCACTGCACAGAGATGTACCCCACATGTTTAACTCACTGCCTCCTACTCTGTCCCAGATGCTAATATATGCATATTATTATTATTACTATTGGATAGAAAACACTCTGAAGTTTGTCTGAACTGTCTGAATTATGTCTGTTAGTATAACAGAACTCAAAGGGCAGGCAAACTTCCAAACAGGAAGTGGAAATTCTGGGGCTGGTTGATTTTCAACTCATCGCCTATTCACATCCAAATAAGATATGGATCTGTTCACACTTCCTACGTCCTGGTTACGCATAGTCGTCATTATATCGCCTTGCGTTCCATTACACTGTAGACAAAAACGAATGCTTCGGTTGGAACGTTTTTGGATATATGATAATAACATCCTGAAGATTGATTCTCTACTTAGTTTGACCAGTTTATTCGACCTGGAATATAACTTTTTGAAGTTTATCGGCGTTCGCCTGGACCAGCGCCAGCTTTTGGACATGTGAACTAAACATGCTAGCAAAAGTAGCTAATTGGACACTAGTAATGGACATTATGGGACAAAACAACGATTTATTGCGGAACTAGGATTCCTTGCACTGCATTCTGATGAAAGATCAAAGGTAAGGGAATATTTATGATGTAATTTCGTATTTCTGTTGACTCCAATATGGCGGAGAAATATATTTACGTCTGAGCGCCGTCTCAGATTATTGCATGGTATGCTTTTTTCATGGATGTCATAAGGTGAATTCACCAATTTGTAAGTCGCTCTGGATAAGAGCGTCTGCCAAATGACTTAAATGTAATGTAAATGATAACGTTTTAAAAAAATCTGACACATCCGTTGCATTAAGAACCAGTGTATCTTTAATTATATGTAAAACATGTATCTTTCGTCAAAGTTTCTGATGAGAATTTCTGTTATCTGATGTAGCTCTCTGTAATTACTCCAGATATTTTGGAGGCATTTCTGAACATGGCGCCAATGTAAACCGAGATTTGTGGATATAAATATGCATATTATCGAACAAAACATTAATGTATTGTGTAACATGATGTCATATGAGTTAAGACAGCTCGCAATAAATAACCTCAACACTGTCCTCAATAAATAACCTCAACACTGTCCCTGACTAGTGGACGCTCTTGACTGGTAGCACATGAAACAAGCTTTGAATCCTTCTGTAAGAAAGATGAGGGAGAAGAGCTTGAGAAGAGCATGTTAAAGCGGTTTGTTGTTCAGCATTGTGCGTTTTCTGGGAAAGCTTCAAGTGCACAACACTAACCACAGATGTAGAAAGAGGAATTAGGTACAACTAATAATATACAAATGCAACAGATGGTTGTTATTACCTTGCTCACTTTGGTGTTACTGTCATATACCATCTGACTGCAGGTCACCATGTCATCATCATATGTAGTTTCTGTTTTAACCCGTGATCTACGGAGCAAAAGAAGAACAGTATCAACCATATTCTTAACTTGGAAGAAATAACAATATGAAAGAATTCAAGGCAAGACAAAGAGTGACACGTACATCATGGTTTGTTGTCTGATGCTTTCGAGCTCTCCAGAGTAGCTAGGACTTTGTGTGATGGCCTGGAAGGCTTGGGATGGCTCAATCTGACCCCAAAACCTGGAGCCCAAACAATCCAAGATCACCATAAAACATTGCAATACTGGCCAGAAGGGATCCATCTCGTTGGATGGTTCTTCATCTGAGGAAATAAACGTTAACATATTACTAGCTAAGTAATTTAGGAAGGTTAATTTTTATCTGTGTTGGACTATGGTTAAGCACGGGTACATACTTGAGTACAAGGCAGTGCTGGGCTACTCCCTACATATCTTTGCTCCCAACTAACATCACAATCCCACAGCCTATGCTCACAGTCGGGGCTCTTTCCCAGTTCCTAGGGCTGAAATGTGCGAGAACAAAAAATATATATCCTATAACATTCTCTGGTCTTGGAACGAGCTACTAAAGACTAAAAAACTGGAGAGGACATCGCTGTCAGTGTTTAAAACCCTGATACATTTTCTTCAAATTGACCATTGCAATTATTTTGAATGTATTACACACTGCTCAAAAAAATAAAGGGAACACTAAAATAACACATCCTAGATATGAGTGAATGAAATATTCTTATTAAATACTTTCTTTACATAGTTGAATATGCTGACAACAAAATGACACAAATATTATCAATGGAAATCAAATTTATCAACCCATGGAGGTCTGGATTTGGAGTCACACTCAAAATTAAAGTGGAAAACCACACTACAGGCTGATCCAACTTTGATGTAATGTCCTTAAAACAAGTCAAAATGAGGCTTAGTAATGTGTGTGGCCTCCACGTGCCTGTATGACCTCCCTACAACGCCTGGGCATGCTCCTGATGAGGTGGCGGATGGTCTCCTAAGGGATCTCCTCCCAGACCTGGACTAAAGCATCCACCAACTCCTGGACAGTCTGTGGTGCAACGTGGCGTTGGTGGATGGAGCGGGACATGATGTCCCAGATGTGCTCAATTGGATTCAGGTCTGGGGAACGGGCGGGCCAGTCCATAGCATCAATGCCTTCCTCTTGCAGGAACTGCTGACACACTCTAGCCACATGAGGTCTAGCATTGTCTTGCATTAGGAGGAACCCAGGGCCAACCGCACCAGCATATGGTCGAACAAGGGGTCTGAGGATCTCATCTCGGTACCTAATGGCAATCAGGCTACCTCTGGCAAGCACATGGAGGGCTGTGCGGCCTCCCCAAAGAAATGCCACCCCACTGACTGACCCACCGCCAAACTGGTCATGCTGGAGGATGTTGCAGGCAGCAGAACGTTCTTCTCGGCGTCTCCAGACTATCACCTCTGTCACATGTGCTCAGTGTGAACCTGCTTTCATCTGTGAAGAGCACAGGGCGCCAGTGACGAATTTGCCAATCTTGGTGTTCTCTGACAAATGCCAAACGTCCTGCACGGTGTTGGGCTGTAAGCACAACCCCCACCTGTGGACGTCGGGCCCTCATACCACCCTCATGGAGTCTGTTTCTGACCAATTGAGCAGACACATGCACATTTGTGGCCTGCTGGAGGTCATTTTGCAGGGCTCTGGCAGTGCTCCTCCTGCTCCCCCTTGCACAAAGGCAGAGGTAGCGGTCCTGCTGCTGGGTTGTTGCCCTCCTACGGCCTCCTCCACGTCTCCTGATGTACTGGCCTGTCTCCTGGTCGCGCCTCCATGCTCTGGACACTACGCTGAGAGACACAGCAAACGTTCTTGCTACAGCTCACATTGATGTGCCATCCTGGATGAGCTGCACTACCACGACCACTCGAGTGAAAGCACTGCCAGCATTCAAAAGTGACCAAAACATCAGCCAGGAAGCATAGGAACTGAGAAGTGGTCTGTGGTTATCACCTGCAGAACCACTCCTTTATTGGGGGTGTCTTGCTAATTGCCTATAATTTCCATTTGTTTTCTATTCCATTTGCACAACAGCATGTGAAATTTATTGTCAGTGTTGCTTCCTAAGTGGACAGTTTGATTTCACAGAAGTGTGATTGACTTGGAGTTACATTGTGTTGTTTAAGTGTTCCCTTTATTTTTTTGAGCAGTGTATGTACATGCAGACTTCTTCCTACTGACCGCTTGCCAGGTCCCTATTGCAAAATAGGTTTCTAACCATTAAGGTCTTTTCCTGGTTATATTAAAGGTTACATTTACTACTCTCAAAGATGAAACTTAAGACAGCAAATTAGCTCTACTGACCAGCATTATGTTAATTTGGCACAATGGAAATAGAAAAACATACGATAAGATATAATGTAGCCATTCCTTTACCCTTCAAGGCATTAAGGATACAGAGCAGTATGTTGGCCTGTTTGTCTGGCCCCAGGAACAGGGAGTCCATAGCCTGGGCATCCAGCTGTGTCAGAAGCATACAGATACCTGGGGGTGGGGAGAGGGCATAAACTGATGCTTAATATTGACGCCATTGCTCAATAACAAGTTCTCTATTCACATTCTGTACTGTTTACCCTGTTGCTCAATCAAATCTATACTGAACAAAACATATGTAAAGCGTTGGTCCCACATTTCATGAGCTGAAATTAAATCTCACCTAAAATTTTCCTTACGCAGAGAAAGCTTATTTCTCAAATGTTGTACACAAACTTGTTGACATCCGTGTTCGTGAGCATTTCTCCTTCCCCAAAATAATCCATCCACCTGACAGGTGTGGCATATTAACCTCTTGAAACTCTGGGGGCGCTATTTCATTTTTGGATGAAAAACGTTCCCGCATTAAACAAGATATTTTGTCACAAAAAGATGCTCGACTAAGCATATAATTGATAGCTTTGGAAAGAAAACACTGAATTTTCCAGAACTGCAAAGATATTGTCTGTGGGTGCCCTAGAACGGGAGCCACAGGCAAAACCAAGATGAAACGGCAACCAGGAAATCAGCAGGATTTTTGAGGCTCTGTTTTCCATTGTCTCCTTATATGGCTGTGAATGCGAGAGGAATGAGCCTGCCCTATCTATCGTTTTCCCAAGGTGTCTGCAGCATTGTGACATATTTGTAGGCATATCATTGGAAGATTGACCATAAGAGACTACATTTTCCAGGTGTCCGCCCGGTGTCCTCCGTCGAAATTGCTGCGTCATTTTCAGCTGCTGGTATTTTTCCATGCGATTCTGAGGGGAAAGCAGGCTTCCACGAACTGCATATCAATGAAGAGATATGTGAAAAAACACCTTGAGAATTGATTCTAAACAACGTTTGCCATGTTTGGGTCGATATTATGGAGTTAATTTGGAAAAAGTTTGACGTTTTGGTGACTGAATTTTCGGTTCGTTTCGGTAGCCAAATGTGATGTACAAAACGGAGCGATTTCTCCTACACAAAGATTCTTTCAGGAAAAACTGAACATTTGCTATGTAACTGAGTCTCCTCATTGAAAACATCCGAAGCTCTTCAAAGGTAAATTGATTTTATTTATTTGGTTATCTGGTTTTTGTGAAAATGTTGCGTGCTAAATGCTACGCAAAATGCTAAGCTAGCTTGCAATACTCTTACACAAATGATTGATTTGCTATGGTTCAAAAGCATATTTTGAAAATCTGAGATGACAGTGTTGTTAAGAAAAGGCTAAGCTTGAGAGCAGGCATATTATTTTCATTTCATTTGCGATTTTCAGAAATCGTTAACGTTGCGTTATGCTAATGAGCCTGAGGCTTTATTCACGATCCCGGATCCGGGATGGGGAGTATCAAGAGGTTAAAAGCATGATCATTACACAGTTGGACTTTGTGCTAGGAACAATAAAAGGACACTACAACGTAGCCGTCACAACCCAATGACACAGATACCTCAAGTTGAGGGAGCATGCAATTGTTATGCTGACTGCAGGAATGTCCACCCGAGCTGTTGCCAGAGAAGGTAATTTTTATTTCACTACCTAACACCAAAATTGAAATGTCCTCACTGTCAACTGCAATAATTTTCAGCAAACTTAATGTGGAAATATTTGTATGAACATAAGATTAAACAGACAAACTGAACAAGAAATGGAATAATGTGTCCCTGAACAAAATTAACAGTGAGTACTTGGTGTGGCCACCAGCTGCATTAATTAAGTACTGCCGTACATCTCCGCCTCATGGACTGCAACCAGATGTGCCAGTTCTTGCTGTGAGAGGTTACCCTTCTCTTCCACCAAGGCACCTGCAAGTTCCCGGACAATCCTGGGGGTGGGGGGCTAGCCATCCGATCCAACAGTTCCCAGACGTGCTGAATGGGATTGAAATGCAGGGTCTTCGCTGGCCATGGCAGAACACTGACATTCCTGTCTTGCAGGAAATCACACACAGAACGAGCAGTATGGCTGGCGGCATTGTCATGCTGGAGGGTCATGTCAGGAGGAGCCTGCAGGAAGGGTACCACATGAGGGAGGAGGATATCTTCCCTGTAATGCACAGCGTTGAGATTGCCTGCAATGACAAGCTCAGTCCGGTGATGCTGCAACACACCGCCCCACACCATGACAGACCATCCACTTCAAAATTGATCCCGCTCCAGAGTAAAGACCTCAGTGTAATGCTCATTCCTTTGACGATAAACGTGAATCCGACCATCACCCCTGGTGAGACAAAACCGTGACTCGTCGGTTAAGAGCACTTTTTGCCAGTCCTGTCTTGCCCAGCGACGGTGGGTTTGTTCCCATAGGAAACGTTGTTGCCGGTGATGTCTGTTGAGGACCTGCCTTATAACAGGCCTACAAGTCCTCAGTCCACCTCGCTCAGCCTATTGAGGACAGTCTGAGCACTGATGGAGGGATTGTGCGTTCCTGGTCTAACTCGGGCAGTTGTTGCCATCCTGCACCTGTAACGGAGGTGTGATGTTCAGATGTACCGATCTGTTGTTACACATGTCTGCCACTGCGAGGACGATCAGCTGTCCATCCTGCCTCCCTGTAGCGCTGTTTTAGACATCTCACTGTACGGACATTGCAATTTATTGCCCTGGTCACATCTGCATTCCTCATCCCTCCTTGCAGCATGCCCAAGACACGTTCACGCAGATGAGCAGGGCCCCTGGGCATCTTTTTGTGTGTTTTGAGTCAGTAGAAAGGCCTCTTTAGTGTCCTAAGTTTTCATAACTGTGACCTTAATTGCCTACTGTCTGTAAGCTGTTCGTTCGTGTCTTAACTTTTTATGGCTGCAATCCGGAAAAGTGTCATCAACAACCGCTGAGTAGCATAGCGCTACATACAATAAATATTTATATTCATGAAATCACAAGTGCAATATAGGAAAACACAGATTAGCCTTTTGTTAAGCCACCTGTCGTCTCATATTTTGAAATTATGCATTACAGCGAAAGCAATCTAAGCGTTTGTGTAAGTTTAGCGATCGCATGATAAAACTTTAAGTACACTTAGCTCGGTCACAAAAATCAGAGAAACGATTAATTTGATTGCTTACCTTTGATGATCTTCAAATGTTTTCACTCACGAGACTCCCAGTTAAACAACGAATGTTCCTTTTGTTCCATAAAGATGATTTTTATATCCAAAATACCTCCGTTTGTTTGTCGCGTTGTTCAGAAATCCACAGGAAAGAGCGGTCACGAGAACGCAAACGAAAATTCCCATAATGTCCACAGAAACAAGTTGAACGTTTTTTATAATCAATCCGCAGGTTGTTTTTAAAATATATAATCGATAATATATCAACCGCAAATGTATTTCACAGTAAGAGAGGGAAAAACAATACCTGTCCAAATTCTGTTGCGTGAGCAAAACTCACGTGACAACTTGATGCGATGTTATCGTTCTGGCTCATTTTTCAAAATAAAAGCCTGAAACTATGTCTGAAGACTTGACACCTTGAGACCTGGTTTGATTTTCCTTGGGGTTTCGCCTGCAACATCAGTTCTGTTATACACAGACAATATTTTGACAATTTTGGAAACTTTAGTGTTTTCTATCCAATACTAATAATAATATGCACATATTAGCAACAGACTGAGGAGCTGGCCGTTTACAATGGGCACCCTTTTCATCCAAGCTACTCAATACTGCCCCTGCAGCCATAAAAAGTTAACGACCGTTCCACAGGTTAATGTTCATTAATTGTTTATGGTTCAATGAACAAGCATGGGAAACAGTGTTTAAACCCTTTAAAATTAAGATCTGTGAAGTTATTTTGATTTCTACAAATTCTTTGAAAGACAAGGTCCTGAAAAGTTGTGTTTATTTTTTTGCTGAGGTTGTAAGCCACCTCTTTAATTTTAGAGACTTTGGCAGTAGGTCCAACCAATCTCAAAGCTGCAGACCAAATGTAACCGCGCCAGCCCAGGACGTCCACATCTGACTTCTTCACCTGCGGGATCGTCTGAGACCAGCCGCCCGGACAGACGATGAAACTGTGGGTTTGCACAACCAAAGAATTTCTGCACAAACTGTCAGAAACCGTCCCAGGGAAGTTTAAATTCTACCGGGCAGATGGCAGACAGCGTCAAAGGCATTATGTGAGTGAGCGGTATGCTGATGCCAACATTGTAAGCAGAGTGCCTCATGGTTGCAGTGGGGCTATGGTATGGGCAGGAGTAAGCTTCAGACAACAAACACAAATGCATTTTATCTATGGAAATTTGACTGCACAGAGATAGCGTGATGCGATCCTGAGGCCCATTGTCGTGCCATTAATCCGCCGCCATCACCTCATGTTTCAGCATGATAATGCACAGCCCCATGTCGCAAGGATAACAGCTGAAAATGTCCCAATTCTTCCATCGCCTGCATACTCAGACATGTCACCTATCGAGCATGTTTGGGATGTTCTGGATCAACGTGTATGACGTGTTCCAGTTGCCTCCAATATCCATCAACTTCGCAGCCATTGAAGAGGAGTGAACTACATTCCACTGCGCATAATCAACAGTCTAATCCACACTATTTGAAGGAGTTGTGTCGCACTGCTTGAGGCAAATGGTGGTCACACCAGATACTGAATGATTCTGATACACAAAGACCAACAGATGGATATCTGTATTACCAGTCATGTGAAATTCATAGATTAACCTTGTGACTAGGGGGCAGTATTTTCTTTTTTTGGAAAAATAACGTTCCCGTAGTAAACGGAATCTTTTGTCAGGACAAGATGCTAGAATATGCATATAATTGACAGCTTAGGATAGAAAACACTCGTGTTTCCAAAACTGTAAAAATATTGTCTGTGAGTATAACAGAACTGATATTACAGGTGAAAGCCTGAGAAAAATCAAATCCGGAATTGACTCATCTTTTGAAAGCTCTGCGTTCCAATGCGTCCCTATTGAGCAGTGAATGGGCTATCGACCAGATTACTTTTTCACCCGTAATTCCCCAAGGTGTCTACAGCATTGTGATGAAGTTTTACGCATTTATGTTGAAGAATACGCGTAAGCGCAAGTGGTCCCCTGAAGGCTCAGTGATTCTCACGTAAAATACAGAGGTAGCCATTATTCCAATCGGTCCTACTGAAAAACCAATTGTCCCTGTGGATATATTATCGAATAGATATTTGAAAAACACCTTGAGGATTGATTATAAACAACTTTTGCCATGTTTCTGTCGATATTATGGAGCTAATTTGGAATATCTTTCTGCGTTTGTGACTGCAATCTCCGGGAGATTTCTCAGCCAAACGTGAAGAACAAACGGCGCTATTTCGCCTACAAAAATAATATTTTTTGAAAAAAAGGAACATTGGCTATCTAACTGGGAGTCTTGTGAGTGAAAACATCCGAAGCTCAAAGGTAAACAATTTAATTTGATTGCTTTTCTGATTTCCGTGACCAAGTTACCTGCTGCTAGCTGGACAAAATGCTATGCTATCGATAAAATTACACAAATGCTTGTCTAGCTTTGTCTGTAAAGCATATTTTGAAAATCTGAGATGACAGGGTGATTAACAAAAGGCTAAGCTGTGTCTCAATATATTTCACTTGTGATTTTCACGAATAGGAATATTTTCTAGGAATATTTATGTCCGTTGCGTTATGCTAATTAGTGGCAGTCGATGATTACGCTCCCGGACCCGGGATGGGGAGTTAGAGATTAAGGCCTAATTTATTTATTTCAATTGATTGAGTCCTTATATGAACTGTAATAGTGAAGTATTTTGCGTTAATATATTTCATTCAGTGTATAAAACACTGCTGTGGATCATAACGGGTTAAGTAGTTTTTTTGCACTTTAGAAATGGTTAACTATTTTACCTTTATTTAACCAGGCAAGTCAGATTTGTACCTTTTAACGTCGAGCATTTATCAATTGTTTCACAAAAAACATACAGACTTGGAGAAAGGTCTGGAAGACCCCAAAATGTGAACACAGGGCAAAGAAACATACCCAACCAGTAGTTTTTTGCATTTTTGGAATCGTAAAGATGCGGTTGCAGCAATGTCATCTTAGTCGTCGGATCATAGGACGTATCCATGTCTGGGAAGTTCTGGGGGATTCTCAGCTCGACAATGTAGAACATGCAGGTGAAGATGTCCTGAAGGTCATAAAAGTCGTCTCGGTCCACCTTACCTAAAGACCTTGCAGCACCAATTGCCCACCGCCTAACCTGAAAGAATAAATAACAGCAGAAGTTATGACCGTAGAGACTGCGAGAAGCTTTTGTGACCATGTCAGACAGACGAGAGCCTTAAGCTCTTTAGCAAATATAAAGACGTGTTAGATAAACCAAATGTATATATTTTTTGTTTTATTACCATCGAACCATAAAAGTCCACATTTGTTTTTTGTAACAATTCAGCAAGTTATTACCGTCTCGTTGGGGTGGACGAGGAGGAGGTAGATCCCTGGATCTTTAGAACACACCCGGAAGGAGTTATATTCCTCCATCTTACAAATTGCCTCAACACACATTTCACCTGGAAAAGAGAACATCTGATGAATTTATTCCCACCAAGAACACAGTCCAGGACTTAATCAAGCATGTTTCATTCCTACATTTGGTTTGGGGGCATTTATAGGGAATTCATCACCTAAATTGAAATGAAAGAGTACTCACTCAATTCAGGGGATGCCAGCAGGTAGGGATATTTGAGGACCTCTGACAGGGGAACCCCAAGACGGTCCTCATACACTGCGGGGCTGATGTCTGACACTCCGATTTCCCGGCCGTCCTCTTCTACATAGCTGAGGTCCTTAGCCGGCTGTGCGTCTTTTGCTGCATGTGAAAACAAGTCCAGGAGCCTGGACGTCTCCAACTCCCACAGCCTCTGTGTGGGAGAGAGTTTTTTTGAGGGGGGGATAAGTGCGTGAGAGGGGGAGAAAGAGCAAGAGATGAGGGGTTGTGTTGAGGAAAGGAGTAGATAAAAATGTAGGGAAAGTATGTGGACACTGACTAGAGTATTTCAAGTAAGTGCCTTTTGTGATCACACCTGCCTCTCCATATTGTGGTCTTATTTTAAAACTCATCTTTGTGGATTAATCTACCACAAACCATAGAGGTTCCTGTTATGAATAATGACTCAATTATGTATACATTTAACGTAGAACTATAACTAACAGAATTCTACCCTGTCACTGTACGATTGTAGGGAGGGGAGGGACCTTGGGCTTGTAGTAGAATGTATAACAGGTGGCAGACAATGTATGAATAGGAGAAGACTTGTGAACTATATTGTCATTGTCTCTGAGGAGGAGGGACATTTATGACAAATGTGAGGTATATAGACCAATGTACAGGAAATGATAGGCAGAGCTCTCATAAATAAACATTCATGACTATTGTAGACTGGCCTCTGTCAGTCTACAATAT
Source organism: Oncorhynchus masou masou (assembly GCF_036934945.1). Lineage (NCBI taxonomy): Eukaryota > Metazoa > Chordata > Actinopteri > Salmoniformes > Salmonidae > Oncorhynchus > Oncorhynchus masou. The sequence continues at coordinate 73,566,922 of NC_088239.1, read as the reverse complement.
CCTACAAATCCTGATATAGCAGACTGAGTAGTTAATTGAATTGGTTAATTAACATGAGAACTTAATTCTCATAACAGTTCCTCCTTTAAAAGTTGTACGGGCTGCTGCAGAATTCTACGGCACATGATTTAATTGTCAGACATTTTTACCACCAGAGGGAATCTTTGAGAAGCATTTGATAGTCTTTAATATTGGCATTACTAGAGAATTTAAAACCTTTAAGAGCATAGCATATGGGATTGATTACCACATTTTGCTTAATTTCATGAACATTGTCGTTTCTATTCCAAGAAAAACGAAACCCTCTGGGTTTGTTAGGATGGAACCCGAAAGTATGGCACTGTACAATGTGATGATCGGGAGTAGGCTACAGTACTAAGAGCATAAGCTTTATGTAGGTGCCGGGGCTATATGACTGTGCCATCAACTTCATTATATATGAAAATAAAATATGAGATGACTTCATTTTTCAAAAAAAAGTGAGCGACTGTAATTTGAAAAAAGGGCAAAAATGTATGTTTTTAGAGGGAGAGAAATGTCCAAATGGGACTCCCAATCAAACCTGATGGGTCATTTCGTGGGATGTATTGACTGAAAGAAGCCAATTTGTAGACAACAAGTAATGACAAGTAATGACATCTTTGTGCACCTCTGTTTCGTTGATTGACTGTATTTTAACCCAAAGCTAAATATACAGATGTACACACAATTTTAGAATAAATTGATTGGGAAAGTGAGAGATTGTTGTAGGACGATTCATTTTGCGATTCCCAAGTGGAGGAATATTTTTTGAACGGGAGAGGACATAGCATGAGAAGAACTTACCAGTTCAAAACTAAACGTCCTTGTTTGAAATTAATAATATAAAAGTGATTTATTTTTAATTTTTAGAAGCAATATATAAACATGTAATGTCATGAAATGTGAGATGCGTGTGTGCCGCCCCACCCCAACCCACATGAAATAGCCTATTTGAGGCTGTTGAGGGGAGGGCATGCCCACAACCATGGCCAAAGTGAAATGGAGAAAGTAGATACAGCTGGTCCGTTGTAATATAATAAAGACAGTCGATCTAGCTGGTCTGTCATATTAACACTGCTCAAAAAAATAAAAGGGAACACTAAAAACACATCCTAGATCTGAATGAATGAAATATTAAATACTTTTCTTTACATAGTTGAATGTGCTGACAACAAAATCACACAAACATTATCAATGGAAATCACATTATCAACCCACGGAGGTCTGGATTTGAAGTCGCACTCAAAATTAAAGTGGAAAACCACACTACAGGCTGATCCAACTTTGATGTAATGTCCTTAAAACAGGAGGTCACACATGAGGTCTAGCATTGTCTTGCATTAGGAGGAAGCCAGGGCCAACCGCACCAGCATATGGTCTCACAAGGGGTCTGAGGATCTCATCTCGGTACCTAATGGCAATCAGGCTACCTCTGGCAAGCACATGGAGGGCTGTGCGGCCTCCACAAAGAAATGCCACCCCACTGACTGACCCACCGCCAAACTGGTCATGCTGGAGGATGTTGCAGGCAGCAGAACGTTCTTCTCAGCGTCTCCAGACTATCACCTCTGTCACATGTGCTCAGTGTGAACCTGCTTTCATCTGTGAAGAGCACAGGGCGCCAGTGGCGAATTTGCCAATCTTGGTGTTCTCTGACAAATGCCAAACGTCCTGCACGGTGTTGGGCTGTAAGCACAACCCCCACCTGTGGAAGTCGGGCCCTCATACCACCCTCATGGAGTCTGTTTCTGACCAATTGAGCAGACACATGCACATTTGTGGCCTGCTGGAGATCATTTTGCAGGGCTCTGGCAGTGCTCCTCCTTGCACAAAGGCGGAGGTAGCGGTCCTGCTGCTGGGTTGTTGCCTGTCTCCTGGTAGCGCCTCCATGCTCTGGACACTACGCTGACAGACCCAGCAAACCTTCTTGCCACAGCTCGCATTGATGTGCCATCCTGGATGAGCTGCACTACCTGAGCCACTTGTGTGGGTGGTAGACTCAGTCTCATGCTACCACTAGAGTGAAAGCACCGCCAGCATTCAAGTGACCAAAACATCAGCCAGGAAGCATAGGAACTGAGAAGTGGTCTGTGGTTATCACCATGCTTATTGCCTACAATTTCCACCTGTTGTCTATTCCATTTGCACAACAGCATGTGACATTGTCAATCAGTGTTGCTTCCTAAGTGGACAGTTTGATTTCACAGAAGTGTGATTGACTTGGAGTTACTTTGTGTTGAAGTGTTCTCTTTATTTTTTTGAGCAGTGTATATTCAACCTAATATATATATATATAAATAACAGGGAACACATGTTTATTATACCTGTTGATACAGGGCTCATATGTGAAACTATTCTAACTGGACATTTTCTTTCACAGTGACACTGACTCCGAATGGCAGCCCCCAGGGCCAAGGTGTCCATCCCCCACTGAAGCTGGTTCATCCAGCTCCTGCCACAAGTGGTGTTCATCTGCCCAAATTTATTTCTGCAGGCATGGATGTGCCTCAGGGCCAAAAGGGCACAGCATGGAGGCGTTGCTGTGTTCTTTGCTAAATTAAGTCCCCCATCAACTGCGCCACATGCTTGGTGACCCTCTGCTTTACAGCAGAAAGAGACCGCTATGGCACCTGGCATCAGCAGCACAATATTGTGTAGAGCTTTGGCGAAGTGGGTGGGGTTACATCCTGCCTGTTTGGCTCTGTCCGGGGGTCTCATCGGATGGGGCCACAGTGTCTCCTGACCCCTCCTGTCTCAGCCTCCAGTATTTATGCTGCAGTAGTTTGTGTCAGGGTGCTCGGGTCAGTTTGTTATATCTGGAGTACTTCTGTCTTATCCGGAGTCCTGTGAATTTAAGTATGCTCTCTATAATTTTCTCTTTCTCTCGGAGGAGGACCTGAGCCCTAGGACTATGCGTCAGGACTACCTGGCATGATGACTCCTTGCTGTCCCCAGTCCACCTGGCCTTGCTGCTGTTCCAGTTTCAACTGTTCTGCCTGCGGCTATGGAACACTAAACTGTTCATATTTACTCGAGGTGCTGTCCTGTTGCATCCTCTACAACTACTGTGATTATTATTATTATTATTATTATTATTATTATTATTATTATTATTATTCCCTGCTGGTCATCTATGAATGTTTGAAAATATTGGCCATGTTCTGTTATAATCTCCACAGCCAGAAGAGGACTGGCCATCCCTCAGCCTGGTTCCTCTCTTGGTTTCTTCCTGGGTTTTAGCCTTTCTAGGGAGTTTTTCCAAGCCACCGTGCTTCTACACCTGCATTGCTTGCTGGGTTTCTGTACAGCACTTTGAGATATTAGCTGATGTACAAAGGGCTATATAAATACATTTGATTTGATAGAGGACCGAGGGTCTTCCAAATATTGAAAGTGTGTAAATAGTTACCCATGTTATTTTGTAAATGTGTTAGAATACCATTTAGGTATTTTGTATATTGTTATTTGTTTCAAAACGTATAACTTCACCAATTTGGCCACTTGGGTACATTTGGGCTACTTGAGTGGGACACCTGGGTGTCTTCATGATAAATGTCATGAAGCACACTCATTTTGGAAGTTATCATTCTGAAACTTTGCACAAGTACTGTTGCCCACTTATATTTTTCACTGAAATTGTCCCCATCATCCTATCTGAATGTTTGTTTTATCTAGTTAATTTTAAAGATACAAAAAAGAAACAAACTTATGGTTTAGATAATACAAAGAAAAACCATATCTATGGTGTTATATTCTCCAAAATTCAATTCACATTCACACAAACTTCAGTGTTTTCTTTCAAATGGTACCAAGAACATGCATATCCTTGGTTCTGTGTCTGAGCTACAGGCTGTTAGATTTGGGTATGTCTTCAGGCGGAAATTGAAAAAAGTAGGGGGGTAGCACTAATAGGTTTTAACCTTTTGCGACTAGCAATCCCGTATCCGGGAGCGTAATCATAGCCTCAAATGCATTAGCATAACGCAGCGGACATAAATACCACTAAACTTTTCCTATTCATGAAAATTGCAAATTAAATGAATAAAATATATTCAAACACAAGCTTAGCCTTTTGTTAACACTGTCATCTCAGATTTTCAAAATATACGTTACAGCCAACGCTAGACAAGCATTTGTGTAAGTTTATCATGGCATAATGCTATGCTAGGCTGTGCTGGCAGCAGGCAACATTTTCACAAAAATAAGAAAAGCAACCAAATTAAATCATTTACCTCTGAAGAACTTCAGATGCTTTCACTCAGGAGACTCC